>NC_056745.1:170674718-170739718 GCF_019279795.1 Protopterus annectens | reverse complement strand
CTGATAGAACTCATATAGTCAAAATAGGGGAATCCACCTCCAAAAGCAGCCCTGTAACCAGTGGTGTTCCACAGGGATCAGTCCTGGGACCCCTGCTGTTTGGAATATATGTCTCCAAAGTACAAACAAAGGTCTGTGGCTGACAAAGTTTGCTGATAACTACAAACTGGGACCTGTCATAGACTCTCCAAATGATGTCAACATCCTACAAGAAGGTCTTTTACAAACAAATGATTGGTGCCAAAGTTATGGCCTTAAACTCAATGCAAAAAATGCATTATCATTCCTTCTGGTAAAAGTGATGTTCCTGCTAACTACCACATCAATAGCAACACCTTAAGTGATGAGAGACCTGGGCTTACAGGTTGAAAGCAACCTTACCTTCAACCACCATGTCTCCACAGTGGTAAGAAGGGCATTCTATATTGCTCATTTCATAAGTAAGGGCATTGCTGCCAGAAAAAAGAAGTTATAGCCTCACTGTACTCTTCCCTTATCTGGCCAATAATTGAGTACAGCACCCCTTTTGTTAGGTATCTTTCTGAGCAAATGCAGCAACTGGAGAAACCACAAAGATTCCTCACAAGGAAAATTCAAGGTCTTCACCATCTGTCCTATGGGGTTCATCTGAAATCACTATCACTTTATTCTATTTCATGCAGACTACTCAGATGTGATCTCTGCCTGGCACACAAGGCAATCTCTGACCCTGCATTACTGGAATTGCTTCATATCGGAAAGTCAAATGGTACATGGGCTACTCACTCTAAAGACCTTAACCTGGTGTGTGACATTAATAAAACCTGCTGGAGGGACAGATTTGTCTCCCAGAGGTTACCACACCTTTGGAACAGACTCCTACTTCATGTAAAACAGAGCACCTCATTGGGTCTCTTCAGATGCAATCTGGACGATTGGATGGGTGACCGTAAATTCACCCAGAAGTTCTGTGTCTCTCTTGAACAGGGGCAATAGGTGCTGACTGTGAAAATTAGGGTAAACACTTGGCTAGGCTTGTATGGTTATATGATGGTATTAATTCTCCTGATCTATACATGTGTGCAAAGCGAATGTGCATAATATTTCACTTCATCTCTATGTAAACTGTGAACAAAGCCTACAAAGAAATGCCTACATAAATAGTGCAGCGCTGGAACTATATAAGATCAGCCATGAATTATGCAAGAATGTGTCAATCTTTTTCACATGTGTGCAGCTGCTGGCTATGTTCACAAGTTCATAAACAACCTTGGGTTAACTATCGTTAGTTCGAATGGCAAAACATTTCGAGCATACACAATGTCGCCCCAAATGATTGACACATTTGAGCCAACATTGTCGCCGAAAATGTGACGTAATAGCCGTATAGGAGCTGATGTAAATCAAACTCCTATACGACATATCATGTTTTTGCATGGTGGGGCAAGCCCCCCTGCACCTCCTACACCCCCTACTACTAATGTATTCCAACTCTGAGATCGCACTACAGTTGAGATATGGATGAATTTCCAATCCCCACTGTGCAGCGATCTCGTACATATAGTCGAAGACACTTATGCGAATGCACTACTGCATTCACATGTGTGTTCGACTATCCAAACCACTATTAATTTTCCAAACGACATTCTGATTTTTGGCAGCATAACTGCCAACAGCATGTCATTCACGAAAATGATAGTAAATCCAACCTTGTATGTTATTTATTTATTTGTTTGTTTGTTTTGACAGAGAAAGTCTATTTTTAGTGGATGCACAAGGACCAAAGCTCCATCACAGTGCACTTATGTTAACAAGTGAATTTCAGACAGTTCTCAGAAAAACAACATTTATTTTTTTTTCAGAAAAACAAACATAGTTACAAGACAGGTATATACAGTAAGTTATTTATATCAGTATGTATAAGTCTGTACAGTTCTGCTAGCTCTAAATTCTTGCAGTAAGTAAATGGATTAATATTGCAGAAGGGAAAACATTTTTATAAAGAAGTTTAGTGTTCTTACATTTCAGTAAAGAGTGGTTTGTAAAGAGATATAGTTGAGAAGTAATTTATAAAATTATGTAAAAGGAGAAATATTAGTATTTATAGGATAGTGATAACATCATTTGAGTGAGAGAGCCGAGTATAGCATTAGTTCTAGATGGCTATATGTTTTCGTAAACCAGTGGCAGCTGCCACATTGTGCTAATATTGTTAGACGCTATAGCAAAATCTTGCCTATGCTCAGGTTCA
Source organism: Protopterus annectens (assembly GCF_019279795.1). Classification (NCBI taxonomy): domain Eukaryota; kingdom Metazoa; phylum Chordata; order Ceratodontiformes; family Protopteridae; genus Protopterus; species Protopterus annectens. Next base: position 170,737,488 of record NC_056745.1, on the reverse strand, counting down.
GTACTGCCGATTGGCAACTTATAGTAACATTGTCATCAGTATTATACTTTCAAAGTGTCCTTTTATGAATACCAGGTCTGGGCTTTTATGAGTATGCAAAGGGGTAGATAACAAAGTAGGGAAAAGGGAAGAGAGCAAACAAAGGAAACACAATACCTTGGCGTAAGAGGATTGTGTTGAATGAGATGGGACAACATGAACAATTTTTTTTTTTTTGGGCTAGACCCCCCCACCTTTTTTGAAATATATAAAAGGTAAAGAAGGAGAAAGACTAGTAAGGAAGGGAGTGTGTGTTAGGAAAGAGATAAGTGTACTGACAAAAACATAAAAGACAGACAAAACAGACAGGGTGAGTAACCACAGAGTAGGTAGGGTTCACAAATGGAAGGGGAGACATACGGACAGAAGATGGACTTACAAATAAGGTAGATGGTGGGCATGGGAACACTGCCATTCTCATCTCAGTCTGAAGTACCTCAAAAGGAGCACTGCCCAGAGGATCTTGAGTAGGGGTATCCCACTTTTGTGGTGGTTGAGGCTTCCTGTGGCTTGGTGGTCAGAGTTGTCAGGATCATTGAGTTTTGCATCCAGTGAAGGAAGCTGTGATATGGGCCTCTCTGCACCTTCACAGCCTTCTCTACTGTGGTCTCCACCAGGTTTTAATGGTGGCTTTCTAGAGAGTTGTGCCATGGATTGTCCTGGAGGGAAATACTCCTGTGAAACATGCGTGTGAGATGCAGGTGGTGGTGACCTCTCCTTCACTTGGGTTGGTTGCAGACTCAATTGGATCTGTAGAAGGAGACAAAAAAAGGAGAAAAAAAACAGATAAAAGAAATGGAATATAGTGTCTGCTATGCGATCAGTATTTTTGCTGACTATTGCGGTAATACCAATTATGATCCAATGTATTACTTTCTATATTATGTTATTATATGTATAGTCAATATCATTTTACTATAACAGTGTATATTTTTATAGGTTCATAGGTTCATAGGTTCGTACTAGGCTATCTGCCCTAGGGCATTTATAAGCCTAGCCAGAGTGTGTGTGGCTTTCACCACCCCTTAGGATGAGAATTTTAGGGTTTAGTTTACTGTGCCTCTGTCTAGTAGTGACACAGAGATGACCCCCGATCTCCCATCCACTCGTCAAGATTTCTCTTGAATAGAGTCAGTGAGGGCTCTGCCTAACCTGGATTGGGATTCTGTTCCAGAGTGTAGGGAGCCTCTGGGTTATGAATCTGTCCCTCCAGCACGTCCTATTTATTTCTGTGTTGAGGTTTAAGTCTCTTGCTCTTGTGGCTCTGGTGGATTTGGATTTACTAAGGTGGAGCATGTCCATTAATTCGGATTGGACATGGCCGCACAGATCACCTCTGAGTACTGAATAGAGCTGGAGTTTTTCAGTCGGGCAGCATATGACATATGTTTAAGACCCTTTATCCTCTTGGTGAGGAACTTTTGGGGTCTTTCCAACTGCTGCAGTGTGTGTGGTAGATACATCCCAAATGGGGCATTGTACTCAATCATTGGCCTGATAAGAGAAGAGTACAGGGGCACAATGACCCTCTCTTGATCTAGATGTGAAACCCTTCATGATAAGGTGGGCAATATAGAAGGTCTTCCTAACCACTTTGGCAATGTGAGTGTCAAATGAGAGGTTACTGTCAACCTGGGTCCCAAGGTCCCTGATTACCTCTTCCGTACTTAATGGATTACCACCTATGTGGTAATTTGTTTTTCCCAAAGGGTATGACTATACAATTATCCGTTTCTATGAGGCCTCTTTGAAGGATGTTTGTGTCCACTGGAGTATCAATTATGGCGCCCAGTTTGCAGTCATCTGCGAACTTTGTCAGCCACAATCCTCCTATGTTTGCCTGTACCTCGGAAAAATAAATGCTGAACAAGAGGGTCCCAGGACTGAGCCCTGTGGGACACCGCTTGTGACTAACAGAGAGTCTGACATAGCTCTAGCAACTCTGACCCTGTGGGTTCTGTCCTTGAGCCAGTTTGCAACCCATCTTGTGACATATGGGTTTACATTTAAGCTGGTGAGTTTGTCTATGATGCCCGGGTATTGTGTCAAAGGCTTTGCAAGGTCAAGGTAGGCTGTGTGAACTGCCTTACCCTCATCAATGGCCTTAGTGACTGTTTCAAAAAGATCAAGTTCAAAAGGCAGGATCTGCCTTTGACAAAAGTAGGATCAATGTCTGTAGATCCCCAATGTCTTTGTTTATGAGTTCCATAATGATCCTCTCCATAGCTTTGCAGACCAGGCTGGTAGTAAGGCTAAGATTAAACAGCAGCCTTATGTGTGGGTTAGTTCCTCTCAGAGTTCATGTAGCACAGCACCGGGACACCGTCAGTCATTGATGCTTTTTTTTTTTTAGAGAGGGCAGCTCACACCTGCTCATATTAGTAGCTTCCTCCTCCTGTTGTAGAATTTGTTTATGGCTGGGGTCCACCAGACCGGGCTCCTGCCTGGGGAATGGGTCTTGTGGTTTTTGGGATTGCATGACATGCATTCTCTTGAAGTTCAGTAGAGGCAGGCAATGCAATTCAACCAGTGTGGGTTGTGGTTTGGTCTAGCCTTCCACCAGGGGAGGATAGGGGAAGTTTAGTTTCGGCTAAGTAGTGTGTGAAGTGGTTTTTTGGTGTGGGTTTGGTCTTTGTGGTGGGGGGGAGATGGGGATTTCCATTGAGATTAATTTATAGTTCTGATCTTACCAATTTATGATATACTTGGTGTGGAGAGGTTGTCCCTTTGTTTTGTTGATGATCATCAAGTATATGGTGACCAGTTGTTCCATTGCATTTGAGTTTATGAATTCGCATTGAGCAGCATTTTCATATGTTTAAGCACTGCAGTGCACTTTTCATCAGTCTAATACTAATACATAAATCTGCATATTGTTTATTACTTTAATAAATTCATTTCTTATTAGTCATTTATTTTATTTTAAGGGGGGCAATATTACTTATGGGGTAAGGAGACCAACCTTGTCTGTCTCCTTTGAAAAAGGTAAAACCTCAAAAACACAAAAAAACTCAAAACTTGCTGCAGGACAGAGTCAACAGTCACAAGCTGTAAAAAACAAGTTTTTATTAAGCACTTTTCGTCTCCCTAGATAGCGAGTCTTCTTCAGATAACCAACAATAGACTCTTGCCTTTTTATGTTCAACCCTCCCCAATCATTTAACATCTATAATTAAATCAAATTAACCATTTCACTTCCACATAAAATTCTTGCTTATGCAAGCCGTGGTACAGCGGTAGCGTTGTTGCCTCACAGCAAGAAGTTCTCCTGTTCAATTCATGGCTGGAGTGCCTTCTGTATGGAGTCTGCATGTCCTCCCCACAGTCGAGTGGCCTCCAAAAGGCATGCGTGAATGGGCGTGCCTTTGCTGAAGGTTGGGCATCGGGCTGGCAACTCGGCACCATAAAAATCTACTGCCAATCATTAGCAGACCAGAGTTCTGCTGTGGCGACCCCTAACCGGGAATAGCCAAAAAGACAAACAACAACATAAAATTCTTGCTTATAAAATCACATTCTACGATGCTATTGATTGTCCACATTTTCAAAAATTAGTAAAATTAATTTATTTCACATAAAACTCTATCTCAACAAACATTTTAACTTTAATATGCACAGTATTGAGGCGACTTTGTTCAAACCTGGGAAGTTGCAAACACTTGTTTGTAGCTACCATAAAAGTTCCAATCTTTCTAGTTTCAATGTTTCTGAGCCCCCTCTGCAGTTACCTTTAAAGTTAAATTTCTGAGTTGGATTCTCTATGATGTGCCTTGCTAAGGCATTCTCCTGTTTACCTCTATTTATGCTGTAGATGTGTTCGTAAACACTTTCTTTTAGTTTTCTGTCCATTTTCCCTATATAAAAGGCTGGACATTGTTGACACTGGGCTAGGTATACTATTGATCTTGAGTGACAGTTTAATCTATGTTTGATTAAGTATTCTTTGTCCTTCACTATAAATTCCTACCCATACCTATTGTAAACTCATGACAACGGGTAGGAACTTTATAGTGAAGGACAAAGAACACATCTATAGCATAAACAGAGGATAATCAATAGCATCTTAGAATGTGATTTTATAAGCCAGAATTTTATGTGGAAGTGAAATGGTTAATTTGACTTAATTAAAGATGTTAAATGACTGGGGAGGGTTTAACATAAAAAGGCAAGAGTCTATTGTTGGTTATCTGAAGAAGTCTCGCTATCTAGGGAGACGAAAAGTGCTTAAGAAAAACTTGGTTTTTACAGCTTGTGACTGTTGATTGTGTCCTGCAGCAAGTTTTGAGTTTTTTGTGTCCTTTGAAAAAGGAACTGGCTCATTTCAGTGTTACCTGTGTTGCAAAAGAAGAAAGGAGGAGAAACTGGAGTTAACAGAAATCCTTGTATCTGTAGGCATATTCATCTTTGTCAAATGCACTGTTATGTTTGTTTTATTTATCTATTCCTTACAAATGGTGATGTATTGATGTGTGTAGTAAAAACTGCATATCTGATAAATTTATAGCCCCCACCCATTTGCTTTACATTATCAGAATGTGGTGGATAAACCTTTAATTCTGTAATTTTACTGAAAGTACAAATATAACAATGAGGACAGTTATATGATTTTTATTCCCTTACTTCAGTCCAGCCAGCAAAGACGATGAATCGCATGTGTTATTCATTTGACTTAGCACTGCGTACAGTCATTATAAGACATTACTGAGGTATGACAATATAAAAATATGTGCATTAAATTTACTTTTGGTGACTGCTTTTTGTTTTCACCATTACGAAGTAAATAGAATGCTTAAAGACACTTCAGAGTATGTATGAAATACATACCAAGAATACCACGTACTCAGGGTTGGGGTCAGAGTACTATTGACCTACTTATTGGTCAATAGTGTTGTTGCTATGACATATTTGAAGTGTGTTCATTCAACAAGACCACATTCAGGAAGGTATGACTTTGGCTGAAATGAGTGAGTAGCCTCATCAATCAACAATCAACTGCTAATAATATAGGAATGTTCTTTTGTTGGTAATGCCTGCCCACTTATTTCAGCAAAGGGACTAGATAAGGCATGGATATGATTTTTATTAGCTAAGTGTACAGCACACACTTCAGCAAATTGTAAATTAATTGCAAAAGCCAGGAATAATGCTTAATTTACCTGGTTTAGTTGCATTTTCTATATTTATCATTTGCATCTCATTATGTACTTATTTGCCTATGTAGTTCTTTATGGCATTCCATCCATTGCATATGAGTGCAGCTTTTGTCTGTGGCTCACATCTTGATAGCACTTTTGTGTGGCCAGCGCATATGCCCACTGCACATTTGTATAGCGATTATGAATGCCACCCCTTGTTTCCCAGTCAAGATGTATTTTAAAGTGATTGGCAATGGTAGACAGTTTATTTACCTGACTAAATTCATTTGTGAGATTGCCAAAAGGTCAATTGTGCTCTTACAGAGAAGGCATTCACTGTAGGACATTTTAAATAATCTGAAACCTTCAGGTAACTAGAAGTAAATGACAATAATCACAGTGATTGATGGAAGATTTTAAAGTTATTAGCTTTTTTTACAGACCTGCAAAGCTCAAGATGAATACTTTTGAAAATAAAGCTTGAGAAAAAGGGAAACTCTCTCTGTAATGGGTAGCTGCACTTCTTTTCTTTTTAATTTTTCTAAATGTTTTGGTATCTAATACTATGACAGGAATGGGCCTCATTTTTGAGTTAGGGCATGAGTACAGTTTGAGAAATTAGAACGGCTTCAGTCTTTTGATACTTGCAAAGAGTTCTTTTCCCACTGCCTGCAGTGGGCCAAGAGCTGCCTCCTTCTGCAGTTCATACATGGGTTACATGTATTAGTTTGTTTGTGTCTTTCGGCTTTTCCCGGTTAGGGGTCGCCACAGTGAAACTCCAGTCCGCTAATGATTGGCAGTAGAGTTTTTACAACCTTCAACGAAGGAACGCCCGTTCATGCATGTCGTCACACAGAAGACGCTCTGACTGAGAATTGAACGTGCAACTTCTAACTGTGAGGCGACAACGCTACCACAGCACCACCACCGCAGTGCTGGTTGCATGCATTAGTAACATAACTAAATATTCTTGAACATTTTTTTTTTATTAGCCCTGTTATAAAGGAATATTTGAACTGCCTGGGTATCTTTATCTGAAGTTGTTCTAGTTACTGCTTGCAAGACCTGGTATTTTATGACTTTATGCCTCCCACTATATAGGATACTGTAATAACCGAGTGTCCCTTTTTTCTATAAACTTTGCAAATAAATATTTATGTAGTCCACTATCTTGAGCCGCCATTCTTAGCTTTTCATCTTTGTCTTAATTTCACCTCTTCTTAACCATTCATATGTCAAATCTTGGTCACTATGTGGCTGTTCTAGGAGTTTTCTGTAACTGCTGTCTTTTCATTCTATCCTTTTTATTTGGTCCTGTTCTTTATAATCTTTCATTTGCTTTTTGGAACATTGTGTTACTCCCTAATTCGGGTCTATGTTTAACCATTGAATAACATCTTCATTGAATGGCTAAACATCGAACCCTAACTATTGAACGTTCATTCAGTGAACATTAATTTTTTTCATCAGGGAAAGTAACTAATTAGTCAACACTTCCCCATCATACAAAACTTAGCATTTCAAACCTACCCAGATAGGGGGCTTCACCCCCAACACCCCCCTAACTATATATACCAACTCCAAGACTGCACTACAATGGGGAAAAGGGCATACAGGGAAGTTTTGAACAACTAGATACTTTCCTGCTGGCTGAATGAACGTTCGGTGAATGAATGTTCAATGGTTAAGGTCTGATATTTAGCCATTCCATGGAAATGTTACTCAACAGTTAAACATAGACCCATCTAATTCGAATGTATTCTGATTTGATTTGATTTCCATTTCCACTCCTTTATTCTTCTGCTAAACTAAGCAAAGTTGTCAAATATTCTTTCATTAAGAATTTTGTCCTCCAAGGTCAGAAATGTAAAAGGGCATGTTGGCTATGCCCTATCTACAGGTATTTAACCCAGCCTCACAAGGGTTATCGCCATCAGTTCTGAAGATGGGCTTTCAATTTAGACACAGTTGCTGCTTGTTTACATTACCGGGTAGTTGAGTTAGTAATGTCACTGTGGTTATTCAGAAACCTTTTGTGTTTTGTTTCAATAGTACGCATGCAAAGGTGAGGGCAGCCATGGTGGTGCAGTGGTTAGCATTGCCGCCTCACAGCAAGAAGTTCTCCGGTTTGATCCTCGGCTGGGGTGCCTTCGTGCTCAGCATGTCCTCCCTGTCCCTGTGTTGGTCGGGTGTCTCTCCCTTTCTCCCTTCCTCCACCACATCCCTGAGCAGATTGCAGGTGGAAAATCACTGGATTGGAGCCCTAGGTGTGGTGTATGTGGTGGTGAGTGTGCTCTTCTGCCTGCGGTTGGCTAATGCTGGCAACCAACACCGTAAAAATCCACTGCATAACAAGAAAGACAACCGGGGAAAGAAGAAGAAGAAGTACGCATGCAAAGGTAACTCTGTTTCTGCTAGTAATTCCTTTGTGAGATAAATGTCAAAATAATTAATTGGGGAAAGAGTATGATTTAATGTAGAGTCAGCTGTTCAAATTATCTTATGAATCCAAGTGGTGGTTGGGCAAACAGGGGGGTTTCCATTGCTTTATTAGTACATTTAAGTAAAAAAGTTGGAGTTTGTTTTTTTCTTATTTCATGTTTAGGGCTTTGTTGGTTGTTTCTGAGCCTTAGTACAGGGGTCTCTTTTCCATCACTTCTCTCAGGTTCCAGTTTTACTGCCCCTTGGGAATATTCACAGGCAGGGTTGTGCCACTGTGTCCACTGTTCCCACTGCTTTTGTAGGGTCTGCTGTTGGTAGGCCTGGCATCAGCACCCTGTGTGATTTTTGGGAAGAGGCTATTGCTTTAGCAGTGTCTGCTCCCCTGTTATCTGGGTGCTTTGCTTAATCTACTTCCTGAAAGCTCTGATTTTCCTTAAGGAAGTGTCCTGCCTGTTGTCATTCAGTGAGGGTATGGATCTCTTTCCTATGGGTGGAATGTTATACTCCTGGCTCTTATGATTCACTTAGGGTTAGGTAAATCATAAAAAAGGAGGATGAATCTAAGGTAAGGCAATTCATACACCACTTAACATGCCTCAGAGTTTTACAGATGTTCACAGAATGCCCTGATGTTCCTAATTTTGGTCTATTCAGTTTACATTTGCAGTTGTCTATAAATCTTTGGGACTGATGGCCACTAAATGATAACAGTCTGATTTTCAGACTTCATATTTTTAAACTGAGTGTGAATGTGAAACCTGATTAATGTTGCAACTTTTGAAGTTATGTGAGCAGCAGTTAAAATCTGTTCCTTATTTTGTAACTTTGCCCCCATTTTTTACTTTGTCCAGAATTTTGGTGCTAACAAGCCTAAGGTACCAGAAGGACCCACTAACAAGATGCTTTGTTATAAGCTGTTGCTCACAGCTGTTAACCCCCCTCCAGCCCTCTGGTACTTTTCCTTCACTTGGCTTCCCTTGTCTAGTTCCATTACTGCTTGTGGATACCTGCTGCTGTCTCAGTACTCCAGGTCCATTTGCAATACTCCATGCCATAGTTTTTATTTATTTTCTCTCTTCTTGTTTACTGGGTTTTCTTCTTGGAAATAAGCACCCTCTATTTTAGTAACCAGATTCCCGTCTCTCTGGTTTTTCTTTTGGTCCTGATTCTATGCTCCCAAGTTAAATAAAAAAAATCAAATCAAATAATAGTAAAGAAAGAAAATGGAAAGGCTAGTAAGAGGACACGTATCCTTTTATTATGCATATTCAGTGAGGACTACTCGGGTAGCTTTTTGAGACTCGCCTACCATCACAGATATAATGTTTTCCCTGCCGTTCTTTCACAATCGAAGGGTTGCTGTGGTGGTGGTGTGTTGGGCTACAATACAGAAAGCTGAGGTTTTAGCATTTTCACCCAGGTTTCTGGCTGCGGTATTTTTTTTTTTGGGGGGGGGTTCACTGGTTGTTGTACTCCTGAGACCAAGTTTCTGCTCAACAGATATGTCTTTCTTGTGTGTCTACTTCTGTTCTTCGAAATTACACTTTATGAAAGAACAGAAGTATGAACCCCCAGCAAAAGTTCATTTAAGCGAAAATGCACTTTCACAAATTACAGTTTACTGAAGCACGGTACTGTAGGGGTAAGGGAATATACCCTTTTCCCCACTTTAGTGCGATCTTGGAGTTGGTATATTTAAGTGGGGGGGTTAGGTAGTGCATCCCCCCACATGAGGGGTGTTTGCAGTGTGTTTAATGTATGGTTTTGTGCACCAGTAAAGTGTAATTCATGAAATTGCATTTTCGCTTAAAGGCACTTTCGCTGATGAGGGTTCGTACTTCTGTTCTTTGATAAAGTGTAATTTTGACAAACAGAAGTAGACTCCTTCCCTGTATATGCCATAGGGACTGCACACCTCTTTCCAGCATATGTTTTATCTTTCCCTAATTTTCAACAATGACCCTGATTTTTGCTCAAAATTTTGCTCTGTCCCCCCTAATCCCTCTAGTGACTCCAGAAAAAATGTAGTAAATTGCAATTATTAAATAATACAACAGCTAGAATTATAGACTTCTTTTCACCCCTAAAATATGTTCATTCATATTTCGTTATTTTTTTCAACTACCCATGTTAACATTTCTACCATTTTTAAAAAAGTGACCCAGATTGTCTAATTGTTTCTGGATTTGGTTCTCATTCTGGAGGTAGAACGTTGAGAGATACCCTGTCCTCTGTTTTGCAGAATGTAGACACTATTTTTGTATTTGTTCTGTTTTTCACAAAATTTGAAATCCACCATATCAGTCAATATTGCAGTCTTTGAACAATGACTGACATTTAGTTTCAGACTTTCCATCCGTCAGACATGCACACTAATGTAAAATCTGTTATTTAACAACTTAACAGGTTTATAATCAGTTGTGTCACTGAGCACATTTCTTGAGCTCATAAGTTAGCGTTATCTTGGTCTGTTTCCCATTGTTTTCTGTAAATACTTGCATTTCAGTCACTTACAATCTAATCTTTGTTCCAGCTAAGTATGCTAGACAACCCATGTTAATGCAAAACCTTGTACACTAACAATTTGTATGTTTATACAACATCTTAAACTCCCTGTCTGTTTGACGTGCCCTGACTTTATTTCTTATTTGAGATCTTACAGCTGTCTCTACAATTTGTATTTATTTATTATTTACCAGGTGTAGCAACTATTGGTGGGGGAGGATGTGCCATTGCTGGCTGTCAGGCTTCAGTGAGCTGCGAGTTCCTCAAGTTATCATATTAAAACCCTGCTGGGAGTATCTCTCTGGGCCTGTCAGGGCTGCTATAGGTTATAATTTGAGCTCATGGCGATTGTAGAATAACTGTAGAATAATTAACATTTCTTTTTCTGTCCCTCTCCCCAGGAGCCATGTTCACATGGAAGAGCTGCGGTCCAGATTCAAAAGCATTCGTCTTTAAAATGGAGGAGTGACACTCAGACACCAGGATGTCTATCATGATAGACAAGCTGACACTCAGATCCTGTTACATTGAAAGAACAGAGGAGCATTTTAAAGTCTTGTTAGGAGTTTTATAGTCAAAGGTATGAGTGGCCTTCCTATTGCTTTGCTCATGTGTGTTTAGTTTCTGAGAAGGGTCATCTTTCAGTTAAATGCTGGGCCAAGGAAGGGCAACTACAAGTTAAGTTAGCCATCAAGAGGGAGTCAAAACAGCCCCCTTTTCCTACAGAGCCTGCAGTATGGGAAAGGAGGTTCTTTTCAAGTTTACCTCTCAACTATCCAGACTTTCATAGAATGTACAGATTTTTACTTGATAGTTTTTGGTCTGTTCTTCATAAATTTTTGGTTTTCTTTCAAATCATTGAGAATGGTAGTCAAAAAATAGTGACAGACATTTGAGTTTCAGACTTCATACCATTCAGAAACTTCATGCTAATACATAATATGTTGTTCTGTCAGCTTTCTAAGTTCATAAGAACAATATTTAAAAATTGTCCCTATTTTTGACCTTTACCCCCCCCCCCCATTACTTATGGCTTTGTCCAGATTTCTTGCTCTAAGAGACTGAGATGTTTCAAGGCTTCTAACATAAGTAGTTCCTTGCATTTCCCTATCAGAGTGGGAGTGCTTGCCAAGTTATTGTCTAGTTACAAAGATGTTTGCTCAAAATAAGAAAAGTTGCAGGGCCGCCTCCAGTAACATTGTGCCATACTTTGCACTCAGTTATTTGTAAAAAAGAGATTGTTAGGAACCTGCTTAACAATACAGTTGCCACAGGCAGGGCAGCAGTGTCCTTTATTGCTCTTCCATTCACATCTTTAGAATCTCTCCTTTCAGTATAGTACCAAAGAAAAAAGAGGGCTAGTTCAGGGTCATTCACCACTTATCATTCCCGCTGGGCTCCTCTGTTGATGACAATATTAACTTAAAATACCCTAGTGTTCAGTATGCATCCCAAGATTATGCCATCTAGATGAACATAAGGTTCCCCAATCCCTGGTTGGCAAAGCTAGGTACTGAAGCTGCCTTCTGTTTGCTGCCAATCAGCAAGTAGGATTGGCATCTGTTGGACATGTGCTTCAAAGACCAATTTTATTTTGATTTGGCCATGTCCATGAGCTGTGCTGTGGCATGTGCCATTTGAGAAATTTAGCATTGCTCTACAATGGTGTTGGCAGCAGTGATGACCTCATCAAGCAGATGTCCGTCATCTGGATAATTCCTTACTCATCTCAATGGGATCTCATAGTGTCCATAATGGATCATTCCATTCAGTTGTGTTGTGAGCTTGGGGGTTCCCCTCACCACAAGAAAACCTTAGGTCCAGTCAGGGCTTTAGTATTCTTAGGTCTGGAAATTGATGCAGGGATTTCAGTCTTCAAGCTACTAACAAGCAAGTTAACCCTTTTGAAGAAAGACATTAATGAGTTCCCAGCTGTTAAGAAGAGGGTGAGAATCAGGGGCCTCCTCAGTTTTGCCTGCAGGGCCATGATACCAAGGATTGTATTTCACAGGTCCTTGGCTAACCTTCTAAACAGTGGTCAACAGAAACAATACTAGGTTCAGGTTACAAGCAGGGTGAAGGCAGACCTCCACAAATGTCACTTCTTCCTGGAGGAATGCCCTGCTATTTCACTATGGCAGTCTGAATGGATTTCATCACAGGTGCTTCACTTGTTCACGGACATGGGCAGATGTGTGGGAATGGGGGTATACTGTAAAGAACAGAGTTTTTTATCCCTATGGCCATCATGATGGTCTGCAGAGTGCAACAAAAATGTTACATTTCTGGAGGTCATGCTCATTTGGGTGGCAACTGTAGCATGGTAAAAGCAGTTTCACAACAGAAGGGTAGTTTTCCACTTGGACAGTCAGGCAGTAGTCCAGGTGCTTAAGATAAAATCTCCAAATCTTGTTGGGTTCAGTCCATGTTGACATAGTGAACCTTACAGGGTCTCCAAACCATTTTCTTTGCTTTTCCGACAGGAATATTTCTGGGAAATATAACAGTTTAGCTGTTGTCATTTCTCACTTGCAAATTTCCAAATTCCACAACTCAGTTCTTGTGGCCATGAGGTTTCTACCATCATTCTTCCTTAGCTGTGCTTGATTGGTGCGGAGTAGTGAAGTCATTGATTTGCAGCACCTGGGCAGCCAGTACTAAGAAACCATATGGAGCAGCTCTTCTATTCTTTTGTAAATTTTCATTGTGGTTTACAACTGGAGATGTAGTCCATCATCCTCGTCAAGCATTAGACCTAGTGTCCAAGTGGATGCTGAATGAAGACACAAAGACCATTTGGATCTACTTAGTGCCTCTCCACCTAATGGTGAAACCATCAGATTTGCCAGACTCTTCCAAATCTTGGATTAGCTCTTTGTTGTTGAAAGGTTAGGAAAAGGCAAAACGATCAGATTTGCCAGACTCTTCCAAATCTTGGATTAGCTCTTTGTTGTTGAAAGGTTAGGAAAAGGCAAAACGATTATCAGGAGATACCAATAGCCCATTGAGAGGAGTCTTCTTTGCACTTTAGTTAAGGGAACACATTCAGCACTTTCAGTCTACCATTCCTACATGTATGGGGTGCACTGTTGGGCTGGCATGGGTCACCTTCCGGGTTAGCAAACTCTTGCTTTATCTATACTAGTGGGATATGTTCTTTAATCAACATTCATTTGTAGTCTGGATCTGCAGGTCCAAAACTAACTAGCTAAGAATGGGACAGCAAGTGATTTCAGACATGTCTTACTGTCATCTGCTTAGCTCATTACAGGGGCTAGTAACCCTTTATAGGCTGTGTGGCAGGGTGTTTCCAAAAGACTTAGTGTTCAATCTTCCTGACAGATGAGCTATTACCCCTAAAGATTTAGATTCCCTTCTACATAGGGTCTTGTTGTCTCAAAGGCTTTCAGCAACTAGTTATTTCACCCACATATTTTGCATTGGGTGTTAGACATAGCCAGAGCTGAGTAGTCTGTAAAAGTTATCAACGAACAGGGCGTTGGTCTTCCCTAGAATTTCTTAAGTTATGTTAAGTAATCGTGCCTTTCAGCCAGTTTTATGTAGTTTAAGTTGTGTTTTTTTTTTTTTTTTTGTGGAATGTATTTGTATTGTAATCTTGGGTCATTAATTTATGGCACTAATGGCCAAGATAACAGATCTATGACCAAATGGAGAAGATTTAGGCCTAGATCCTGCTACTTGTGAGGTAATCTGGCAATTTCTTTCCAGGTAAGCCTTTGGAACAACTGGCTTTGACTCCATTATCTGCCAGGTCAGCCAGTTAAGCCTCTTGATCATTCATATTGGAGGGACTGACATCTGAATGGTCCTTAAGAGGCATTTCTTTGCCCAACATTTTTCAGAGATCAGTTCTCTAGTATGCTAGTGGTGTGGTCAGCAATCCTCCTGAGGTTGTGTTGACATGGAGAAGTCTTACACACAGCTCTTGAAACAACCCAGAAATTGATAAACCACTTTGTGGTCAGGGCAGCTTCTTTTCTCTGATTTTATGTAGTCAAGTTTTGACACTTTTTAGACAGACACCCTGGTTGGTATTCTTCTGATGGATTGTACTTGTCTTATATAAGTTTTGATTTAATTAACCTTCATTTCTCAGTTTCTGCTCAAGATGAATTATGATTTCATAATGTTAATATGGCATAGTTTGCTAACAGAATACCAGTCTTAGAAGGTCTTTGTTCAATCAACTAATTGTTATAGAACTAGAAGTTTAGCACTGATAATATGGCATGAATGGGGATTACAAGTTGTATTATGCCTAGGCTCCTAGCATGTCTCAGTTATTTGTGTTTCTACTAAGCTCACTTGCCTTGGCCATTGCCTATCATGGCTTTAAAAGTTTCCTTTCCTAGTGAAGTTGGCTGGAGGGGCTCATATGAAATTGGGTTTTGGCCAGGAAAGGAGGGTGGGACAGGCTGGTAGAGTTTTCAAAAACTCGATCATATGGAGTTTAAGTTTCTAAAAACTCAATCAACTGATACAGACCCATATATTTACATATATATCTCTGTGTGTGTGTGTGTGTGTGTGTGTGTGTGTGTGTGTGTGTGTGTGTGTGTGTGTGCGAGCAGAAACTGAGAAATGCCAGAGAGCTGCTCTCTAAAAATGGACAACAAATGCCTCTTAAGGACTATTCCAATGTCACTAAAAACATGTAGCTTTTAAACAGAGATCATGGTACAGTGAGCACTGGGAAATGTACCCTTTTCCTCACTGTAGTGAGATCTTAGAGTTGATATATATAATTTGCAGGGAGTGTGGGGGTCATGGGGGGGGGGTGCCCCCATGCAAAAATGTAAAAAAGGTAGATTCCATTCTGCATGATTTGAATTTTTTCTACACCACTGAAGTGGATTGAAAATAGGGATACCTTATCTTAAGGTAGGCTATAGCAGTCCTTTCATATTAGACTGCTTACATGCTATACTGAGTCATTTATTGACTGAATAACTGGTCTACAGCAGTTCTGAGATTTTTCATTCAGTTTATATATGTGCATAGTAAAGAGACTGAAGGGTCTAGCCAGATTCCTAAATATGTTTATTTGCAGACATTCTCCAAAGGTTTTTTTTTTTTGCCAGAGCAATAACGGTTCATTGATAAGCCTACAAATTTTATTTTGAAAGGCTTGAAATGATTTCTATATTTCAGTTTGAGCTTGCTTGAATAAGTGAGAGACCATATTTAAGGATAGGAAGTATCACATGATTCTCAGGGTCTATATCACGTTGTCAAACTTTTAAAAGTTTGAACACCATATGGTCGACACCATATGTTCAAACTTTAAAAGTTCAAAAAACGTAATAAAAAAAAAAACACATAAAACTTACCTGAAGGTTGTAAGCAGGGGGTCAAGCCACCCTGCACCCCCGTCACCACCCACTACTTAAATATACTAACTCCAAGATAGTGCTACATTACAGGAAAGGGAAAGCTTACCTTACAGAGATCTATTGCAACATTTATAGTTTTACAAGTTTGAACATATGGTTTTGACCATATGCCGTTCGAACTTGTAAAAGTTCGACAATGAGAATGGGACCCGATTTTTATTGGACTGCTTAACTAATTTACTGAGTAGGCTGTTGACTCTAAAACAGGTTTGCAGCAGTTCTGAAATTTTCTTCCTTAATTTATATAGGTGATTGCTAAAGAAAATGTAAGGTCTAGCAAGATCCTTAAGTAATTATATGTTGGCGCATTCTCCAAAGATTTTACATGCAGATCTGTGAAAGCCAAATTTTCTTTGATCTTGTGTTATATAATTAGAGATGTTTTCCAGCAACATACAGTATATGATATTTCATGTACCCCATACAAGAACAGCACATATTTGATATCTGTATATGTTAATATATATCTGACTCTCTCTCTCAATCTATTTGTCCATCTATAGATATATTTATTGTGTATTTATGAGAATATATTGAAATATTGATATGCACAAGTATTGAAACTCCGGTGATCAATATCAGCATGCCAAAGGCACACTTACCCCCCAAAATGGATTGAAATTACAACCAATCCCAAAAATGAAAACCGATAGTTTCCTTTAGTAATCAGTTAATCAAAACCCTACCACTAAATTTCAGCTCACTTTGAATTGAAATAGTATTATGGAATGTTTTTTTTCCCCTAAGGTAATCCCTGGGGTTAGAGTGAGGGAGGAGTGGCAGGATTAGGGTTAGCATATATTAGGAAAGATGTACAGGAGGCATTTACCCCCACCTCACTGATGTGTGCACATTATTAAGAATAAGGGTGTGTCTGTGTGTGGGGAGCTTCACTCTCTGCAGCACTTTACTAATTTGTGCTAACCCTAACCCTGTCCTTAAATCCAACACTACCCCTTACCTAAGGAAAATTATTCCATAACACTATCAGTACACAAGACGCTCCGACACATCCCATACAGCACTATGCATGCACAACACTAAATCTGTCCTCTTCACTAGCTCTCGCCCAAAACACACACACACACACTCACACACACACACTCCTGATGCCAACACTTTTGGTTATAGCCTTAGATCCCAGTTTCACAAACCATAACCATAAGTACTCGATCTTCCTCCTTGCAACACCTCCAGCACTTGACACTGGCTGCTTTTGTTGAATTTACCAAGTACTTCACTCTGGAGACAAATTATTTGACAAAATGAAGTGCTTCTATATATATATATATATATATAATGTGTGTGTGTGTGTATATATATATATATATATATATATAGGGCCTCCTATGAAATTGTTAATAACTTATCAACAAAAGGTGGTGTCTTCAGAAACAGTTACATTAGTTGAGAAAGTACAAGATACAGCTTTCTGCATGGGTTGCTTGGGTTTTAGCCTTACATAAAACCCTTTTTATTGCAGGTCTTTCAGTTTACCATCTTCAGCAAAACAAAACCAGAGTGACCACCACGGCTAAGGCTTCCAATTTTAATGAAACAGAAACATCAGTTTAAAACATACAGAAGGATAAGCACTTTCATGTTGTTGACTATGCTTCATCAGATCCTAAATAACACTGCTCAAAAAGACACTTTATATACCATCTTAATACTAAAACAAGTACACCAATTACAGCTTATTGAACAATAAAACAGCAACAATTAAAAACAATTGAAACCAATAAACAATCAGGACTTCTTGATTTTTCTGCTGCCCCTTGCTACTAATTCAGGTTTTATGCAGACAGCAACATTAAGCCCTGGATATAAATGAGCTTGCATTCTTGCAATACATCTAAGTTCAGCCCTTTCTTGAAAATTATTCCTATTGCCCCCTCTAGTAGTGAGTTTTAAGGGCTGCAACACCCTAAAACTAAAAGTGTGTATGTTGTTCTCAATGGCATGTTTGGCTAACGCATTCTGTACATTCCTATTTTAATATCATATAAGTGACCATAAATCCTGTCCTTTAAATGCTTCACTGTCTTACCTACATAAAAACAATTGCACTCATTGCAATTAGCTAAATATATTAGGTTTTTAGTTTCACAAGTAGCATGAAACATGGATCGTGCTATCCCAAACAGAACCAAGACACTATCCTCCAAAAATAGGAAGCCAATCTGGTGGTCCCCTGCCATAAACAGAAGGAAGAAAATCCCATGAGTGGAGGAGCTCCCTGGTAAGCCTCAGTAAAAAGCTGAGATCCCTTATAAGATCCTCCAAAGCTAGCTACGAAAACAAAATCACCACTAATTCCAAGGACAACCACAAACCTTTCTATAGCTATGTCAAGAATCTCGATGGTAACACCCAGATCTGCTCTGAGTTACAGCACAAAGGCAAGAAAATTACAGAACCAACTGATATTGCCAACATCCTGGCAGATAGGTTCAGTGCTAACTTTACCCCCCTCTCACCCCTAAAGGGCCCATATCTATACAGGAAGAATGCAGAGTCCCTGTAATCACAACTACGCAGGTAAAAACTGCACTCTCTAAAGCCAAAAACACAGCATCCATGGGTCTGGACAGCATCTCAGGCTGCGTTTTACACAAACCTCACAACGAACCGGCTCCCCACTTTAGCACCATGTTCATTAATAGCCTCACATCAGGCTTTGTGCCCACTGAGTGGTGCACAGCAACAGTTATCCCACTCCATAAAGGGGGATCCCTGGAACTATCGACCTATTAGCCTGACAAGCCTGGCCTGCAAGGCCATGGAACATATCATTATGGAACTCATAAACAAAGACATTGGTAACCTCCAAACTCTGGATCCCACCCAGTTCGGGTTTGTGAAAGGCAGATCATGCTTCCTGAACCTGATTGACTTCTTTGAGGCAGTCACCAAAGCTGTAGATGAGGATAAGGTGGTTTACACAGCCTATCTTGACCTCGCCAAGGCTTTCAACACCATCCCTCATTCTGGAATTATAGCTAAACTCACTAAACTAGGTATAAATCCCTATGTCACAAGATGGGTTGCCAACTGGCTCACTGACAGAACCCACACTGTAAAAATTACAGACTCCAAATCTGACCTCAAAGCAGTGACAAGTGGAGTACCACAGGGTTCCGTCCTGGGACCTCTCCTGTTTGGTATCTACTACTCGAAGTACAGGCTAACACAGAAGGCCTCTGGCTAATGAAGTTCACAGATGACTGCAAACTAGGAGCCATAGTCAAGTCCCCAAATGATGTGGACATCCTACAGAAGGGCCTTGCTGAGACAGATGCCTGGTGTCAGAGCCATGGCCTCAAGCTCAATGCCAAAAAGTGTAGTGTCATCCCCTTTGGTAAAAACTCTATACCCATGAACTACCACATAGGCAGCAATCTACTTAACACCGAATATGTGATAAGAGACCTTGGAACCCAGGTGGACAGTAGTCTCTCCTTTGATAGTCACATCACCACAGTAGTCAGGAAGTCCTTCTACATAGCACACCCCATCATAAAAGGGTTCTCATCCAGGAGAAAAGAGGTCATTGTTACCCTCTACTCGACACTTATTAGACCCATTATAGAGTACAATGCCAGTTTTGGAATGTACCTCACAAGACATCTGCAGCAGCTGGAAAGGCCACAGAAGTACCTCACAAAAAAGATTACTGGCCTCAAACAAATGCCCTACACTGACCGCCTCAAAAAACTCCAGCTTTACTCCGTAGCATATCGCCTACTCCAAGGTGATCTCTGCCTAACATATAAAGCTATGTCAAATCCAGAGCTGTTGAACATGCTACACCTAAAGAAATCTCAATCCCTCTGAGCTACATGCTCTAGGGACCTAAACCTTGTCACCACAATAGACAGAACATGCTGGAGGGATAGATTCCTGTCCCAGAGACTTCCCATAATCTGGAACAAGCTACCCATCGATGTCAAGCAAAGTTCTTCATTAACACTCTTCAAGAAAAATCTTGATGAGTGGATGGGAAATAGGAAATACACCCCGGGGATCACTTCTGTGTCTCTGCTCGACAGCGGCACAGGAAAATAATTTTCTTGGGTGGCGTAAGCCAGGGAACCTTGTTGGCTAGGCTTACGTAGGCCCTTGGGCCGATAGCCTCGTACCTACCTATGAACCTATTGCTGCTGCTTCATTTATTCATCAATCAGTCTTCTGTTCCCATTCACCCTAATAAACTGAGTCAACAAAAATAAATAAATAAACAAACAATTAAATAATTAAATAACTAAATAAATAAATAAAGGTCTGTGATTAGTGTTCAGCATTTGAGGTTGCAAAATCTTGTAGAAATAACGGTACTTGCGTATTATCGCAACCACATTTTCTGATGTGCTGGGGCTGGACTTTCTTGTCTTTTACTCAAACGGCAACAAGGGACTGTAATCAGGAAGGGTAGTCTGTCTAAAACTCTTCTGGGATGTTGGTGGTGGCTTTGTGAAATGAGTAAGGGTTCAAATTTGAGGATTTGTGACTAGCGTGCTTGAAAGACGTCAAGCATTGAATTCAGCGAGCGATCACTGTGGCTGCGTGTATATACCTACGTTGGCCTGAAAGGAGTGTGGGCAGTCATAGCGTACAATGTTCTACACATACACACGCACACTTCCAACAGATTAGCTGCTTTCAAGCACGCTAGCCACAAATCCTAACATTTGCAAACCCTTACTCGTTTTACAAACCCACCACCAAGATCCCACAAGATAGTCTTTTAACAGTCTCCCCTTCCCGATTACTTTGTAGGAAGTTAGAAAGGGTACTGCTTTGCTTTTCTTTCCTGATGCTTTCTGTTCTCAGGGCAAAGGCTGAGAAAAAGGAACTCAGAATGTGTTTAAAATGGAATGAGTGACTTGCTTAACTGACATCTTGAGATGCTGGCAGTAAATGGGGAAACCTATTTCTCAAACCTTATTTTTTCAGCCGTTGAAGTGACAAACCTTCTTTAAAACCACAACACATTAAAGAAAACATGTCTCTGAGGTTTTGTCATACTTCATTGGTCCCAGATGACACAAGGAGAAGCAACCATCATTAGCGCAAAAATGTGGCTGCGATAATATGCAAGTACCGAAATAACTAAACTTAGTATCAGCTCACTCCTTTTTTGGGAGAAGAAATGTGTACACTTTCTATCCCCAGAAAGGGAACGGCACTTGGTAAAAGGGTACTCCTGGTATATCTTGACTATGGGTCATATTCTGCATATGAAAATAACCCATAGACAATTGGAAATTCAGCTATCGAAATATGTAGATTTATTTTACTAGCTCCTAGAACATAAAATTATTGTCTGGTGTTCAACAAATCTAAATCACTTCCTGTTGCACAGTAAGCATCTTACAAGTTTCCTCATCATAAAAGCTAGTTCATTTAGAATCTTTCTCACTCTTTGAAGACTGTCTCACCCAGCACAGGTCTAGCTATAACCTTAGGTCAGCTCCCCCCTCTGTACCTTCCCTATGTCCACATCCAGACCACAACATTTCTGTTATAGCACTACACATTTAGGAGGTCTCTCCCACATCCCAAAATTCCCTAAAACAGACCATCTTCTTCCTCCTACCACTAATTTAAAACAGACCTTAAGAAATTGCTATTTAACGATACCACTTGCTGCTTCTTTTTTAAACAACAGCTCTTTATAACACCTAACCACACCACTGCCCTCTCTCCCTCATGAAGTATCCTCTATGGATATCCAAAATCAGCCAGTGAGACATTACACCAGGACTGAGTGCAAGTTTTCCATCATTTGGAACCTTTGTCCATTGCTTCTCTTTCTCGACTTCTGCCTTTCCATTCTGCTGTTGTTGCTCTTTTTCTTATTTGTTGCATTTGTCAAGATACTGTAGAATTTCAGTGCATTACAAAGTTTACAATGTTTTGTTTTATTCAATGCATTCAAATATATATTTGAAGCAAGAATTAATGTATAACTTACCTTGTTTTTTTTTTGTTTTTGTACACTGAGATCAGCAATCTTTCATAGTTAAATTTAAATCAAAGAATTTTCACTGCTGGGTCAGAAAAACATCAGGCTTTGATGAGGCCTCAGCAGATCAGCAGATATGATCAAGATGCTGAGTGAGTTAGGGGAGAAATGGCTGCTGTGGGTACTCATAGCAGTATGGAGAGAAAGATGTATCCCTGATGACTGAAGAATAAGCATTCTAGTGCCAGGTTTCAACAACAAAGGGGACAGTCCACTGTACCCTATAGAGTGGTATCAGACTCCTATTATACAGCATGAAAGTCATGGAAAGGAAAGGGTGAATAATAAATGAATATGCACAGTGGAAGAAAGTAAGATAGGATATTAACAGTTTGGATTTAGATCAGGATGTAACACAACTTACTAGATGTTTACAGTGAGGCAGATAGTTGAAAAGAAGCTAGAAATGAGGAAGGAGTCCAACTGGGCATTCCTAGACTTGGAGAAAATATATGACAAAGTTGAAAGAAAGCTGATTTGGACACTCCTGTAATGTTCTGAAATCCTGTAAACATTGATAGAAATTGTGTATAATATGGAGAAAAACCCAATGATACAAGTATGGACAGCATTCGGACTCACAGAAGGGTTCCTAATGGGAATGGGTATGTATCAGGGTCATACCTCTCAAATGTCAAGATTTTTCAAAAAAGTCCAAATTTTTGTCTCATATTCTCAGTCCTTTCTTAATACAATAGATACACATTAGGTGTAGCATGTTCATGTGTGAGTGATGCATGGCCATAAATACACATCAGACATAGTACATTCATGTGTGCATGAGGCATGGCCATAAATACACATTAAAAATAGCACATTTATGGGTGTTAAGAACAGTGAGACTATTAAAAAGGTAGAAGTAAGGAATACTAAAATATATTGTAAAAGGGGATTTGAATGTATATTTTAGCAGAATGTTTAACATCTTGTTTACTGTTTAGTACTGTAACAGCATCAATTTTCTCTTTCCTCCTCATGCTGGAGGATGTGGATCACTGTGACGCTGTGAACATTTGGTCCTGTTTAATAATATAGAAGCTAGTGCTGCTTAGAATGATAAATGCAGTTCGGCCAAGTTCGGTTTATCTAACAAAATAGCAATTTACAACTCTCAGATTCAAATCCTAAAATGTGAATCCATTTTTGAGCAGAAAATTGAAAGCTAAAAATTGTTTGGCTTAAATATGGATTGCAACTCATTTCTTTTCCTGACTGAAAACAGTCTAATCAGAATTCTTGCCATACATACATATAGCCTACTTCTAGTTTTCAAGGACATCCCTGACTGTGCCTCAGAATTTTGTTCAGTCTATCAAAACAAAATTGTGATTTTGGGACAACACATTGGAAAGTAAAGTCAATAAGCAACAGCACGTTAAAATTACATACTTTCTTGTTCTTCCAAAAATGTATATGAAAATGAATCTTCTTAGTTTATCATTATATGTGAATACTATTAATACTGCGGTGGTGGTGCTGTGGTAGCGTTATCGCCTCCCAGTAAGACGTTGTCCTGTTCGATTCTCAGCTAGAGCATCTTCTGTGTGGAGACATGCGTTAATGGGCGTGCCTTTGTAGAAAGTTGTGCGTCGGGGCCGGCAACTCGGCATGTAAAAATCTGATGCCAATCATTAGCGGACTGGAGTTCTGCTGTGGCAACCCCTAACCGGGAAAAGCCGAAAGACACAACAACAACTATTAATACGCATTTGATTTATTTATCTAGTTATTTTTGTTTCTAGGACATAACACTAAATGCAATAAATTTTCAGACCCAGTCCAGAAAAAAAAAATTGCATGCAAAAAGCAAAATGCTTACATTTAAACTGAATGATAACATAAATAATAATGTAAATTAAATGACTATTGATTTAGAAAGTTGCCTGATTATTTTTCTTTGTGCCCCTGGCATTAGAGGAAACAAGTTGAGAACTATGACTTTTAACATCCTATGTTTTGTCCTTGCATAAAAAAACTAAGATCTCTGTCATTTTAAAGACTTTGACAGAGAATATGAAAAAATTGTATATTTTAGAACTTGGTTTCTAATATGCCCCTCTGTCATGGTACCTGCATAACTTAAAATATCATATTGGGATTAATTGCCTACAACATTTCTAATTAATGAGTTTAAGTCGTGGGCACTAGCTACTTCTGATAAATGTAAGCAGAATGCTATATTGTTCTTATATTTATAGTGTCCTGACTACATGTATTACCTAAAAAGTGACTTCTGCTCAGTGGAATCCTCATGGTTAATAATTAGTCAATAAATAAAATAAAATAAATAAAGGTTTCATATTGGTGCAACAGTTAAGATTGCTGCATTACAGTGCTTACTTGTCTAATTCATTTCCCTCGTGGGGTACCTTCTGTGTGGATTCTACACATCCTTGCTCTATCTGTATGGGATTTTGCCAGGTTTTTCTCCCATTCTCGAAACAATTGTGTGTGTGAATTGATGACCCTGTCCTATTGGCTGGACATGTGCATTCCTGGGATGAATATATGTGCATCTTGCTATCATCTGTCATCTTATCTAGGCTTAAGTTATTTCCCTTTTGCCTAGTGAAAGCTGGGCTCCAACTACCCTGTGACCCTAAACTGAAGAGAGTAGCTAGAGAATCAAAAATTATAAAATAAATCAAAAACATTAATTACATCTGGCAGTGGCACAGAGGATTATGAGGCTGTTTCTTGTGGTCCATGGTTTGATTTATTCAACCTCCATTACTTAACTGTGTGACTCTGAGCAAGTCAATCAAATTAGACAACACTCTTGGGCTGAATATAAAAAGGTCCATGGAGATCAGTGCTCTGCCATAGTTAACAAATATATTATTGGTTTCATATTTTTCTGCTTCTCTGTTTGTGTTCTTAGTTATCTTAATAGGTAAACTCCCTATCCTGTTTTTGTGGACAAATATTCAGATGCTTATTTGTTAAGCTTACACTCCTAATGTTCTTCAACAAGCATTTGTTCTTCTCAGAGCTGGACACTGGCTGCCAGCAGGATGTTGCCTTGCCCATTTGTGCTACTGAGCACTCGTATTTCTCCACCAGACTTACTTTGACCCATGTTTGTGGTCGGTGAGAAGATTAAGGCTCCTGGTGAAATGTCACATTGCCACTTTGGAGTGTTTTTGCTTTAAGGCCCAACTTCCTTCCCATACCCGTGTGTTCATGTCCAGGTGTGGATATGCAATAGGGAGACACTGGTATATCATTCTAACTCTGCAGTGACTCAGCTAATAGGTCCCATACCTATTCCCCATTTGGGACAACACCCCTCCTCCATGTATGTCCCCAGCCTCTACCAAGGATCAAAAACAAAGTGTGTCCCAGCACATGTCCTCCCCCTCAGGATCAGCAAGTCCATGCTTTCCCTGCCAGTGGCCCAGATGCCTGAGACACTAATGGAATCCAGGTCACCTGGGCCATAGTCAGGACTTTTCCTTTTACTCCTTGACACTGGTTACTGTCCTGCAATATGCTTGATTTTTGTAACCCAGTTGTCATCTTCCCATATATATATATATATATATATATATATATATATATATCATAATTATTTTTGAAGGATATGAATAATTGACTTCTGATTGTAATGAAAAGCTGAGGCATTGTGTAATGTACCTGCAACATATTTTCATAAAGATATTTATTTTTAGTATTATAATCTCATATCTGTTACTATCTCCCTGAGCAGTGTGCTCCAGACATAGACATTCGAAGAGAACCCAATTATATATTGATCTACTGCTAATTACCATTATAAGTGGATTGTTGAGAGACAGCCTTACAAGACTCTCTGCAAATATATAGAGCTGAGTATATTTTTTGTATTATTCTGTATTATAGTGCTAAATTGTTACTTAGATATCTGTTGTCTTACTGTTCTGCAAATATACAGATATCAGTATATATTTTTTGGTTATAATTTGCACTGTGATTCCTCATATCTATCTCTGTTGAAACTGTCTTCCCCACCCCCTCCCTCATTTTAGTTTCTATAGCTTGTGTGTTAACTCAAGGTTCCCTTAATTTGATGTTAATAGCAGCCTGCATTTAAAGTGGATTGTTGAGAGACAGCCTTACAAGACTCTCTGCAAATATATAGAGCTGAGTATATTTTTTGTATTATTCTGTATTATAGAGCTAAATTGTTACTTAGATATTTGTTGTCTTACTGTTCTGCAAATATACAGATATCAGTATATATTTTTTGGTTATAATTTGCACTGTGATTCCTCATATCTATCTCTGTTGAAACTGTCTCCCCCCCCCCTCTGTTCTTGGTTGTAGTTTAAATTTGGTGGCTTTTGCAGTGCCCGCCCCACTGTAGATTTGATTTAGGACACTCCCCCAGTCCCATCTCTTTACCGCATTCTACCTAATAAACCCTTTTTGCACTTGCTTTCAGTCCTTTTTAATTTAATTACATTTTTTCAAACTGTGTGTGGACTAATATTGCTACATACTCAAGTGTACCAGCTTGCACTGCATGTGAATTGTTTTTACTACTGTTTTTGCTACTTTTCTGAAAAAAAAAAAAAATTCTGCTTTTACTGTATTTCTGTTTTTTTCCTACTTTATTTTGCTTTTGCGTCATCTTAAAAGTACTCAGTTGTTTTTATTACTGCTTGGTGTAACTCATTCTAAGCCTTATAGTTTAAGCACTTGGGATTCAGACCAGTTGTTTTACATTAAGAAGGTTTGTGGTCTGCACTGTAGTGGCAGAACAGGTAGCTTGCATCCTTCTAAGTTGGGAACTGCTGATTGAGGGCTCAGTGTCTGTTATTCTAAAAGTGTATTAATTCTGGTTTAAGCACTTGGGCTTCAGGCCAGTTATTTTACATTAAAAGGGTTCGTGGTCTGCACTCTTGTTGGAGGAGAGGCTGGACTCTGCCCTTCTGAGCTGGGAATTTTTGGTTAAAGGCTTATAGTGCCTGCATATTTGAACTGCTTCTTACTGAATTTGGTACACCTTGTTTGCTGTAGTGTAGACTAGATCCAGGCCTGCTGAATCTAGCTTTGTTTGTATAACTTGAGCACTAATCCAGGCATTCTTTAAAGTATTCAATTGTATTTACTACTGCTTGGTAGAAACTTGATTAATGTGTAGCTATCATTCTAAGTCTTTTGGATTAAGCACTTGAGCTTCAGACCAGTTATTCTACATTAGGAAGGTTTGTGGCCTGCACTTTGGTGGCAGAGCAGGTAGCTTCCATCCGTCTAAGTTGGGAACTGCTGATTGAGGGCTCAGTGTCTGTTATTCTAAAAGTGTATTAATTCTGGTTTAAGCACTTGGGCTTCAGGCCAGTTATTTTACATTAAAAGGGTTTGTGGTCTGCACTCTTGTGGGAGGAGAGGCTGGACTCTGCCCTTCTGAGCTGGGAATTTCTGGTTAAAGGCTTATAGTGCCTGCATATTTCAACTGTTTCTTACTGAAATTGGTACACCTTGTTTGCTGTAGCATAGACTAGATCCAGGCCTGCTGAATCTAGCTTTGTTTGTATGCTTGTTGTTTGTTTGCTTGTTATTTCCCTGAAACGCTAATACCACTTAAAACGTGGCTTTTCAGCGCTTCTGTGGATCCCTAGTGATATCTGCATTGCTTACTGTACTTATTTCCTTGTTTCACTTAAAAGAAAGTTACTGTTTGTCATTTTGCATTTAAGTTACCTGTAACACATTGCATTTAAGTTACCTGGCACTTGCTCACTAAAGCAATTATATAAGTCAGCACTAAAAAATTAAAAGCACTACACCCTCATAAACTCCCCTTGAGTACCTTGTTCCCCATTGGCCCTTTTTTTCAATTATAAAGGAATTCCCAATACTATTCTAGCATGTCCAAAGGTCAGTTGTCAATCTCCTCTCCGGTCCAGCTGGTGAATCTGGGAATCTTGAGGCAATGTTACAACTGCCTCATGTACACAGACAACCCTCTCCTCCTCCCAACAAATTCCAACACATGTGAGAGATGCATCCATATAGCCACCTGGAGGCTAAGCTCTCTCAACTCAGTACTGGCGTAACCAGTCAGGAGGAGAAGGAAACCACACTCACTACAATTCCAGTCTCACATAGACCTACCACAACAGCAAACCAAACACATAAACGCACAAAAACATACTCGGAGGCTCTAAATAAAAATTTGCCTAAGCAGCAGAGACCTCCAAAGCAGACACCCAAACAACCGCTACCCCAAAACAAAACATGTGCAACACATAGCTCACAAAGCCAGTGTGCCGAACAGTCACAGCCCTTAAGGCTAAACAACACACCTGATACACTTGTAATAGGTGACTCTATCGTCAGGCACACTGACGTCCCACTCACCAGGCTGAACAAGGAGAAGGCCATGGTGAGCTGCCTGTCGGGCGCTAGGATCCGCCACATAACACAAGCACTCATGTCACTCCAAGGCAAGTACAAATATGACTCAGTCATTGTCCATGCTGGTGTGAATGACCTGAGATGTACCTCCCTGGACTACATGAAAAGAGACATAGAGGAGCTCTCTGAGCATGTGGCCCAGGCCGGTATGACACTGACCTTGAGTAGCATCTTACCCTCACCAAGAATGATGCCACAATATGAAGACAAGATGATCAATTTCAACAATTGGCTTAAGTATTGGTTTCATTCAAAGGGGATCCAATGCCTGTCAGCCTGGGATGACATGCTCAACAAGCCACGATGCTTCGCTAGGGACGGCTTGCACCTGTCACCCCTGGGCTATCGGATATTGGCAAAGGCTCTTGCTACCCCCATAGTGCCTTTTTTAGGCAAGGCTCAAAAGACAAACCCACCTCCATAGGTATCACAAGGGATAAGAAACTAAGAGTAATGCTACTCAACGCCAGAAGTCTAAACCTCAAGATGCACGCACTCGAAACTCTCCTTAGCATGAAGAACATTGATATCTGTGCAGTAACAGAAACCTGGTTCAAGGCTCCCGAGAGCACCCCAGCACTACCAGGTTATACCTCATACCATGCTTTTCGGCCCCAAAACTTGGACCGAACCACAAAAGGAGGGGGAGTATCAATATTCGTCAAAGATACCCACACCTCCAGGTTGGTGGCACAGCAAGAAGCATCAGAGACTATCCATGTGCAACTAACAGTGGGTAAAACTGCCTTCCAGTTTATAGCCTGCTACAGACCACCCTCCCAAACCCAGGAACCCCACTCGGCCTTCCTGAGAACACTGGAAAATATGAAGGTCTCTCCAAACACCATTATATTGGGCGACTTCAACTACCCAAACATAGACTGGGAGCATTACTCTAGCTCCAACACCCTAGCCCAAAGGTTCCTAGAATTTATAAACTCAAATGCTATGGGACAACTTGCTACCACTCCCACAATAGGGAAAAACATACTGGACCTGATCATCACCAACATGGGGACTCTATGCTCCAGACCAGAAGTGTATCTCTCACTGGTAAGATCAGACCATAAACTAATCTCACTGGATATTCACATCCCGACCCCACCTCCTGCCCAGAAAACCACAGTGAAAAACTTCTCTAAAGAAAATTTCACACTCCTCAAAACCGAGGTGGAATCCTTCAAAGCCCCCGGGCCTGTGGAAAATACGGCCCAGACCGCAGAATCCTTTATAAATACATTCTATGAACACCTTCAGGAATGCATGGATCATGCAATCCCAAATAAAACCAAGACCCAATCCTCCAAAGGCAGACGTCCTGTCTGGTGGACTCCAGCCATAAACAAACTATACAATAGAAGGAGGAAGCTACTAAATGATAGAGCAAAATCCCAAAAAGGGAAGGCATCTCTGATCAGTATTAGCAAAAAACTACGGGCACTCATGAAATCATCTAAGGCCAGCTTTGAGAGACAAATTGCACAGGACATTAAGGATAATCACAAGGCTTTCTTTAGTTATGTTAGGAACCTGGGTGGGAACTCCCAGATATGCTCAGAATTAGTCCAAAATGACAAAAAATACACCGAACCCACAGACATTGCCAACATCCTAGCTGACAGGTTCAGCGCAAACTTCTCCCCCCCCTCCCCACCAAAAGGGCAAATATCTATCCCAGCAGAGTGCTGCCCCCCTGACATCTCAGATGCTCAGGTAAGAGCTGCCCTCTCCAAAGCAAAAAACACAGCATCAATGGGACCAGACGGTGTCCCGGGCTGCATCCTACATGAACTCCAAGAAGAGCTAAACCCAAACATAAAACTACTGTTCAATCTCAGCCTTACTACAGGATATGTACCCAAAGAGTGGCATACAGTGACAGTGGTCCCTCTCCACAAAGGTGGTGCCTCAACGGATCCTGGAAACTATCGCCCCATAAGCCTGACTAGCTTGGTCTGCAAAGCTATGGAAAGGATCATCATGGATCTCATAAATAAAGATATTGGGGACCTACAGACACTGGATCCTACCCAGTTCAGTTTTGTTAAAGGCAGATCTGTCTCTTAAACCTGGTTGATTTCTTTGAAACAGTCACCAAGACCATTGATGAGGCGAAGGTGGTCCACACAGCCTATCTGGACCTCGCAAAAGCCTTCGATACAATACCCCACTCAGGCATTATAGATAAGCTCACCAGCTTAAATATAAACCCCTATGTCACTAGATGGGTTGCAAACTGGCTCAAGGACAGAACCCACATGGTTAGAATTGCTGGAGCCATGTCAGACTCCAAACCAGTTACAAGTGGCATCCCACAAGGCTCAGTCCTGGGACCTCTTTTGTTCGGTATATATTTCTCGGAGGTACAGGCCAACACAGAAGGACTGTGGCTGACCAAGTTCGCAGATGACTGCAAACTGGGCGCCATAACAGACTCTCCAGCCGACACAAGCATCCTCCAAAAGGGCCTCATAGAAACAGACAACTGGTGCCAGAGCCATGGCCTCAAGCTAAACACCAAAAAGTGTGTAGTCATCCCCTGTGGCAAAAACAAAGTACCCACAAATTACCACATAGGTGGTAATCCATTAAGTACAGAAGAAGTAATTAGGGACCTGGGGACCCAAGTTGATAGCAGTCTCTCATTTGACAAACACGTGGCCTAAGTGGTTAGAAAAACATTTTATGTAGCCCACCTAATCATGAAGGGATTCACATCTAGATCAGGGGAGGTCATCGTGCCTCTTTACTCATCCCTCATCAGGCCCATAATTGAGTACAATACCCCTTTTGGGATGTACCTTACCAGACACCTACAGCAACTGGAAAGACCCCAAAAGTACCTCACCAAGAGGATCAAAGGGCTCAAACAGATGCCATATGCTGCCCGGTTAAAGAAACTCCAGCTCTACTCAGTGGCATACCGCCTGTTCAGGGGCGATCTGGGCCTGACGTATAAAGCCATGTCCAACCCGGAATTAATGGACATGCTGCACCTCAGAAAATCCAAATCCCATCAAGCTACATGCTTGAGAGACTTGAACCTCAGCACTGAAATAAATAGGACATGCTGGAGGGACAAATTCATAACCCAGAGGCTCCCTTCACTCTGGAATAAAATCCCAGTCCAGGTTAGGCAGAGTCCCTCATTGACTCTCTTCAAGAGGAATCTTGATGAGTGGATGGGAGATCGTAGGTTTAACCCGGGTATCACTTCTGTGTCACTGTTAGACAGAGGCACAGTATACTAACCTCGAAAAAGGGCATAGCAAAATTAATTTAAAATGGGTGGCGAAAGCCAAACACATTCTGGCTAGGCTTATAAATGCCCTAGGGCAGATAGCCTAGTATGAACCTATGAACCTATGAATCTGTAGATCAGTCAGATACAACCTTTTAGAAATCTGGAGAAAACATAACAGAAGCCTCTTAAGCCTTTCTAAAAAGCAAAAGTACTCTAACGATATGATTTTTTTCTTATTAAAGAATGATTGCTTCTTTTCAAGTTGACTTGTACAAAAGCTAAAAAAAATTAGGACAGTATTCAATAATGAGTCATCTCAGAGAGGTATAAAATATTGCATTGAACTCCCTAGAGAAACTAAATATTTTATTTACAATAAGATAAATTAAGGAGTATTCTTTTTTGACGCTGGTACATTCTGGTCAAAGTTTAAATTGCTGGCCGCAGTTGTCTCAAGATCTTTAATGACTGTACCATTTTTGTCATTTGGCCATTTGTGTGTTATTATATATCATGTCCTTTTCAATAAGTCTTCTAACACTCATTTATTGACATTAAAGGTGGGGCCTTTATGTCTCTACTAGATGTATATTTTTGTAGACTCGTCAGCATCATCTGTTGAAGTAATTATATTACTTAGGTTCATAGGTTCATAGGTAAGTACTAGGCTATCTGCCCAAGGGCATTTATAAGCCTAGCCAGAATGTGTTGGCTTTCGCCACCCCCTTAGATTAGTTCCCTGTGCCTCTGTCCAACAGAGCCATTAGTTCCCTGTGCCTCTGTCCAGCAGAGCCACTGCAGTGATCCCCAGGGTAAATTTTCTGTTTCCCATCCACCTGTCAAGGTTTCTCTTGAACAGTGTTAGTGAGGGGCTCTGCCTGATGTATATTGGAATCCTGTTCCAAAGCATGGGGTCTCTGGGATAGGAATCTATCCCTCCAGCAAGTCCTATTTATTGTTGTGGTGAGGTTTATATCTCTATAGCATGTGGCTCTCTGGGATTTGTTTTTTTTTTTAGGAGGAGCATGTCCATCAATTCTGGGTTGGAATTGGCCTTGTATGTCACGCAGAGATCACCTCTGAGTAAGCGGTATGCAACCTAGTACAGCTGGAGTTTCTTGAGTCGGGCTGCATAGGGCATCTGTTTGAGGCCAGTAATCCTTTTGGTGAGGTACTTTTGTGGTCTTTCCAGCTGTTGCAGGTGTCTTGTAAGGTACATCTCAAGTGGGGCATTGTATTCTAAGATGGGTCTAATGAGTGATGAGTAGAGAGGCACAATAACCTCTTTGTTCTAGATGCAAACCCTTTTGTGATTAGGTGGGCCACATAGAAGGATTTTCTAGCCACCTTGGCAATATGATTATCAAAGGAGAGATTACTATCTACTTGGGTCCCCAGATCCCTTATTACATTTTCTGTATTTAGGGGACTACCACCTATGTGGTAGTTCGCGGGTATTTTGTTTTTTCCAAAGGGGATGACTATGCCCTTTTTGGCATTTAGCTTGAGGCAATTATTTTGACACCAGGTATCCGTCTCAGCGAGACCCATCTGGAAGGTGTCTGTATCAGCCGGAGAATCAATTATGGCCCCTAGTTTGCAGTCGTCTGCGAACTTGGTCAGCTATAGTCCTCCTATGCTTGCCTGTACCTCTGAGAAGTATATACCGAACAGGAGGGGTCCTAGGACTGAGCCCTGGAGGACACCACTTGTAACCAGTTTAGAGTCGGACGTAGAGCCTGCAACTCTCACCATGTGGGTTCTATCCATGAGCCAGTTGGCAACCCATCTCGTGATGTAGGGGTTTATGTTCAAGCTGGTTGGCTTGTCTATAATACTAGAATGGGGAATGGTGTTGAAAGCCTTTGCGAGTTCTAGGTAGGCTGTGTGGACCTCCTTTCCCTCGTCTAATGCCTTGGTAACCATCTGAAAAAAGTCCACCAGGTTTAGGAGGCATGATCTGCCCTTAACAAAGCCAAACTGGGTAGGGTCCAAGGTTAGATTAAAATCATCAGCATATTTGCCTATGCTTTACTCCATTTCTGCCTTTTTTTTTTCTGGGAGGAATAGTCCAAACAGACGTGACTCAGAGAAGAACATTGCAGAACATCTATGTTAACCCCTTTTGAGATAGCCTGGAAAACTCTGACCCTGATTTGCTGTATCCTGTTACTTAACAAGTTTTTTAATCATTGAATTACAGATTGACTGATGTTCATTTTTTTTTAATTTGTTAATTATTTCCTTATGTTGCATAAAGTAAGTTGCATATTGTTAACTCTTCATTAAGTGCTGATGTTGCATCATGAAAGAATTAAGATTCAAAAATCAAGGTTAGTAGCAGATTTAGGCCTTGGCGCAGGAGCATTCACCCCCTCCAGCATGCTGTGAAATCTGGAGCAAAAAAAAAAAGTTTTTAACCGTTTCACTTGAAATTGGAAAATGTACTGCCATAGCATTATTCAGATGACCGAGTACCTCAGTTGGCAATACATTTTCCAATTTCAAGACATAAATACTTTATTAATTTATATAGTTTTGTGTTTTATATCTCAAGTCCCAGTGCGAAATGGAACTGGAGTGATCTAAACATCCTAAGATCATGGGTAGCTCCTCCAACTGTGTACTATTGTGACTGAAAAAATCACTCGAGAAGGAGACCAGAAGGAGTTTGTTTCAGTGAGAGATGAGAGTGAAGAAGAAAAAACAGTAAAAGGTACTTGATGAATAATGACAGGCTAACACACTTCTACATTCTTAATATTTATTTAACCTTAATTGGTACTTCCATTATCTAAAAAAAACTTATAACCCGTAACGTCCCACTTTTTCTTTTATCTTACTTTCAAATGCGGTAGCGCAATTTCTGTTATCATTTTTACCTAGGGTTACCGCCTTTTCAAATACCCAAAGTGGGACATTTCTGTAGAAATGTCAGATTTTGCAGGCAAAACATAGCCACGGCCAGTGCAAAGTACAGAACTTTACTTTTTGCACAAATAAAAGCTTATTCTTGTAGCATTTGAGTTGCCTATGCTATTTCACGTAACATATAGGTGTTTCATATACAAAATAACTGTTTTATGCAACTATTAAAAAAAACTTAGGAAATATTTTTGTGCTGAAATCTCAGGACATTTGCTATTTTTTAAATTTTTTTCACGGGACACAAGTGCCTAAAGACTGTCCCTCAAAGTGAAACAGGTAGTAACCCTACCTTGCTGTTATTTGCATCGAGTATAGTCGCGCCTATTCTCAACAGAAGTTGCCCACGCATTTCTTTACTTTTTCCACAGTTGTTTGCATGAAAACACTCCTGCGTTACGGAGGCAGACAACTGTTCCCTCCACTTTCCAGCCCAAATAAATATGCGCGAAGGCTTAGAACTAGTTTTCCACTACTAGTGCCTGGTCGCATTTATTAAGTTTTTATGATGGAGTCGAATATACACACATGAAGTGTGCATTTTTTTAATCTTGCTTAGAAGAGTTAATCCTAGAATTTCTTGCATAATTATTTTTTAAATACCTTTGCAAATGCAATAGATCAAGACACAAGCATTCTGCAGCTAATTTGAAGACTTGTTTATTTAATTAGCAATGTACCGATATCATTTTGCTAAACAACAAATAGTGCAAGTGTCTTTTTTGAATTATTTTAAATTTTGCCAGACAACGAAATAGTAACAGTAAAAAGCATGCACAGTGTAAAAGAACATTCTAGTTGGCTGCTTTTCTTCTAAGATTGTAGGCAAAGTTTTTTTTTCTTTGAACAGATACAACCTAGAAATACATAGTATAGAAAAATATATATTATTCTGTTATTTTTTGGATTAGTGACTTAGTATGTTAAAGGTGCAATTTTGCATGTACAGTACAAAAAGCTGCTTGTTTTCTGTGTACTTTGATATGCATTTTTGAGTGATTATTAACCAGGAGTTGTTGTTAGTTCTTGGTGTAACTTCTTGATTTTTTTCAGTTTTTTATGCCAGATATTTCTATATTTCAGCTGCCAGCTGTTGCTATTGCTGTTTTATCTAATACATGTTAAACCCTAGCTGCCATGTTTTTCACCAGTCCTCTACGTCAAAACCTTTTCAGTCATTCTTATTTCTTGTAGAGTAATTTACAAATCTGGCATAGGAAATGAATTTCCTATAACGTCTTGTGGGTAAAATCAGAATTGCATTTAAATTGTGTCGATGTACAAATGAAAACTATTTTGAGTCAATTAATTTTTTGTCAAGTATATTCCGAACATTCAGATCTGGTGCTTCTACAATGTATGTAATCGGGTTATTCCATGCATTCATCCATAACCCTCTTTTTCCCATTTCTGTGAATGGAGTCAGGGTGTCAACGTCTGCCATGTTCACACAGCCAGGTGGCTAGCCCTGCAGGCAGTTCTTCCATACTAAACACACACACACACACACACACACACACACACATACACACACACACACACACACACACACACACACACACACACACACACCTATGGCCAGTTTGGAGTATCTAATCCATGTACTGCATGTATTTGGAATGTGTGGGGGGGAATGGATGCACCCAAAGGAAAACCCTACCAAACACTAGGACATGCAGATTGCACACTGAAGTCACCCCCACATGAGACTTGAACAGAAGAAACTCTTGCTATAAGTAGTAAACAATGCTAACCACTGCTCCAGTGTGCCACTCAAATTTTAATTTTCCTATGTTATTATGCCTTACTTATTTGAGGATTTGTTTCTGATTTTTCCATGCACTGTTATTTTGAGCTATTCTTTTAAAACTTTTGTTAACACAAGTGCCTTGTTTCAGGAGTCACCCAGAAGTACTGTCTAGTTAAGCAATTTGCTCAGTCACACAGTGAGCAAATGGAGGTAGAAGAAATCAAACCCTGAACTCTTGGTTATCAGAAATGGCTCAATAGCATTTAATATTTTTTGTTACATGGAACTCTGTCCCAACTATTCTTACTCGGGAACCCTCACTAAACCAGTTTAAAAAAGGCCTCAAACAATACCTCATGGGACATTGACTCTGTCCCTGTACCAACCTTGACTAACTCCTACCCTAACCATCTGTCTTATGCAAGCCACTTCTTTCTTCTTTACTGATATCAGCCACAGCTGTCTGATATGTAGCAAAAGTCTTTATACTCCCTCCCTAAGACCACAGACTATGTAATTTTGTAAATAAGCTGTAAGTAACTTGTAAATAGTTTCTGTTTCATTATGTGCTACTTAACAACTCTAGCATAAAACTCTGCTTCTACCATATTCAACATGTTTTTTGTAATCTCTCTAATTTTTGTGTAATCCCCCTCTACAGGACCATCTCTCTAAGTACTGTATAGATATTATTGTTTTTATAAGTGGAATTGTTTACTTTTGTAACCTGGAGCTTTTCTCCCCGGGCCTCCGCTGAAAATGGACATGTATCCAGTCGGACTATCCCGGTCAACAAATGTAAAATAAAATAAATAAAATAAATAATAAAAAATAGCCTTTGTTCTCTGTGCTGACAGATTTGAGTTCTTTATATCCTGTTATATCTTATTATATATTTTACATATTTTTTTCAAACTAGAAGTTTTACATATGGCACAGCTCTCAACTCTCCCTGGTTTTGCTAAATATCCTTTATTTTACCTCATATATTTGACCTCTCACTTGTAAAATTCTGATTTTCTGGTAAATAAAACTCCATCAGTAATGTCAGGCATTGTTCAGAATAAACACTGATGCAAAAATGTTTTTACTACTAAATCTTTATATGAACTAGAGTTTTTTTTGTGTCTTTTGGCTTTTCCCAGTTAGGGGTCGCCACATTGGATCTCCGGTCAGCTAATGATTGGCAGTTGATTTTTACATACCTGCTTGCCAGGCCTGACGCACAACCTTCAATGAAGGTACACCCATTCACACATGTCTCCACGCAGAAGACACTCTAGCTGAGAATCGAACCAGACAGAGTCTTACTGTGAGGTGACAACGCTACCGCAGCACCACCACCGCAGACATTTTATATGAACCAGAGTAATGTTTAAAATTTGCTTCCAAATAGTGCCTCATTACAAACTCTGTGGTAATTTAATCATTCACTTCAAAAAGGGAAGTTGATTAATCCAGGCAGTTACTTTCATGATATCAGGACTTCCAATATAGTGTACATGTGTGTGTGTGTTTGTGTGTGTGTGTGGGGGAGGGTTTGGGCTTTAAAGCCACTGTAGATTTTCTCTATACACTGTTTTCTACAGTGCCATTGACCCAGGTTAGATTAGTTCTCTGAGAATTAGGTTGCAATCTGGAGAGAATTGAAATGAACAGCAGTTGCTGATTTATATTTTTGGAAGAATGGAGTTTATCACTATAGTTCTGCCATATACAACAGTACCAAAAGAATATAATCCAGGTAGTAGGTGTAGGGTGACGGGCTTGAGTGTGCATGCTCATAGTGATGGAAGGATGGTATCACTGACACTAGTTTGATGACAGGATGACACCAATGCCCACAATGTGATATCCAGATGGCAGGATGCCACCAGTTGTGACATTAAGAGGGCTACCACTGAAGGGTTTGAATCCAAGCACTGTCAACTATGGGTGAGGTAATAACAAGAAAGTCTATCTCAATACAACCTGTCCTTTCCAGCCATGCTGTCAGAGTATCTCAAGATGATCTTTCAACAGTCCCTCACCCCTAGCATTCCCCCCCGGTGGCCTACATTTTAGACTGTGCACCCCCTTCTACAAATTCCTGGATCTGCCACTGAAGGTCTCCCCTTAACAAACATAAGTTGCTCTGTATCTGAGAGAAGTAGGTCCGTTGTATCATTTTGGACAAGCTCCATCATTACGCTTTCCATAGTTTTGCACAATAAACTACTCAGAGTGATGCTTTTAAAGTTAGGATCTGATGCAGCCCCTGCCCGGGCTTTGTGAATTGGTACCATTTCAGCTTATTGCCATTGGTCAGGGAAATATCCACATGTGCTTTGAATGTCTGATGGGAAATTAGTTTTTTTTTTTTTTTTAATTCTGTAGAAAAGCACCAGGGATATCCTTTTGTCTCATGCAGGTAGAAGTCATCATGTCTGTAGTTTTATAATACATGTTTCCCTTTGTTTCCATAGCATTGTAAAATAGAATTTTTGTTTACTGTGGAGTTTGCACTAAATGTTTCTGGAAGCATATTTGTTCCTTCCACTAGCTGGTTAATTATGTTATTTCTTGATAACATGTTACATTCACAATTATTCCATTTCAATTTTTAGACTTAGTTAAATAATATTTTTTATTATATTTACTCTTTGAGACCACAGAGAGTTCGTGGGTAGATCTAGAAGATGTTATTAGAAAAATTAGAAGTAGTCATTATAGTAGATGTAACTTTTTCAGTGTCTTTCTTTATTGGCGCAATCTCCTTTAGATAATGTTAGCTGCCAGGTTTGCATTAGCAAAGAATAAGATCATATGGTGGGGCAATCAGTCATCTCTGCTCCTGCTATAATAAACTATAATTCAACCTACAGTCATTGCTGTGATCATTCTGCCATGATTACATGCAGTGACATTAAAACTCTATAAACTAACCAGAGAGCATAAAGACATGCTTATGCCTTGTAATGTATTTTTAAAAAATGAATGATTTTTATTTTAAAAATTAGTTATACATCCTAATGCTGATATATCAACCAATATTAAATAATCTTGTGTGAGTCAGTGACATGATACTTACTCAGAATGTCTAAGTATACTAAAATAAACCAGGCCTCAGTATGGCTGCAAGTACCCACCTGGTACAGTTATGGCATGGCACGACAGATAATCAATGAGAAGAAATTTATCAAGAAGAACATTATGCAAAAAAATGCCTCTCTATTTATTATTATTATGTAGCTGCTACAATTACAGCATGTGGAAAAATGAAAAACGAGATACAAAAAGGAAATTGCTGAGTCTAAGAAACAACATTACTACATTTGTTGATAGTATCCTGTGCCAAAAACTATTATTTCCTTAGATCAGTCACATTACCAGATACAAAAATACAGGCGATATGGCTAAAGCAACAAGGCAATTCCTGTGTAACCAAGATAAGGATTTGTAGCCTTAGTTCACGTAGATATTACTGACTCTAGGATCCCACATATGGAGAATATAATAAATGTTGCATTAAACAAATTCATATCCAGCAAGATCTGGAGAGAAAGTGATGTTTTTCTGAGTTTTCATCTGTGTTTAATAGAAACACTTTACACATGCATAATATTAGAAATGAATAGCTGACTGACAACACAAGGTAGTTAAACATGTAATTCAATGTATTACAACTTAGAACATTTGAAAAATAAAGAGATGATTTTTGTCTCCGTTTCTCATGATTCACTTATCGTTCTTTAAGATACAGTGCTATGCTTCATGCTATGCTTTACTCATACTGATATGGACAATGGCTAAGGAACTAACTTTTAAGCAGTGAGGCTTCATATCAAAGTGACTGTTGATGTTTATTTACTACTGCATAATAATGCAGGCTATTTGTTACATTATATGTAAATGCTCATGGTTGAAAAAAGGCCATAAGGTCTAGTTTACTTAATTGTAAAATTAATTAAATAAATATTTTTTAATAAAGTTGCTTTGTACTTGAATACAAATAAGGCATCTGTGAAAAAGATTTATACTAGCAGATGAAACATTCTTGGATAAGAAGAACTTTTTAGAGATGGATACATGTCTATCCATTGAAGGGCAAAGCATCAAATGGCATGTATCATCGAACATGCCATTCATCGAGCCGTTCTGACTAAGATTGCATTATTGTAGGGATCAGGAAGTCTGACCTTTCCCCACTGTAGTGTGATTTTGGAATAGGTTTATATATATATATATATATATATATATATATATATATATATATATATATATATTTATATAATTAGTGGGGGTGTGCCCCCCCCCCCACATGAGGAGGTTTTGATGAATGGCATATACAATGTAATGCCATTCGATGCTTTCACTCTTGGATAAATAAACATAGACCCCATCCAGGTAGGCTGTTGTTTTCTTGGTGCGGGGTCTAAGAGCTTTGTCCATCAGCCTGAGGAATGTTTCAGGTGCTCTATGGAGACTAAAAACAGGACCCTGCAATGGAAGAGACCACATACTGTGAAGAGTGACATTTTTCTTTTTTTCTTAGCATCTGGAGCTAGTGAAATTTATTAATAACAATTGGTGACTTTCAAAATTGACAGAAACCTTAGCCTTTCCCAGTTTGTCTATCAGTTTGTCCACTCAGTGCATGAGATATGAATCAAATTCAGGTATTCTATTAAATATTCTGGAGTCTTTGAAAAACCTTATAGTCTGTTGTGATGTCTGATCAATACCCCACACTATAATTTGAAGCATCTACTTGCACAACAAATTCTTTATTTTAATTTGGGCTAATTAACACAGGGGGTCCCCCCAAAATCTCTTTAAGTTTTTGGAATGCCTGTTCAAAATCTATGGTCCACGCTACCTTATCTGGTTTATTTTTCTTAATTAGGTCATTAAGGTGTACAGCTATTTACTATAATTGGCGCAAATTTTCTATAGTATCCCGCTGTCCCTAGACATGCTCTCACTTTCAGTAACAGGTACTGGCCACACTTGGAATAGCTTCCACTTTGACAGTTTCTGGCCTAATCTTATCAGTTCCCACTCTTTGTCCTAAGTAAGTGACCTCTACCATATCCACTTGACACTTACTGGGTTTAATAGTTAATCCTGCTTTTTTTAATCTACCCAAGACCTCATGATAAGGTTTCATCATGTTGACATGGTACAGTTTGTGCCCCTGTCTCCTACCTACCTGGTTTACCACTTAATTCACATCAATGACTTCCCTTACCACTTCAAAAGGTCCTTCCCAAGCTGCTTGTAATTTGTTATATCTCACAGGAACAAGTACTATAACCTTCTGTCCCTCAGCATACTCTCGGGCTCGAGCATTCCTATCATACCCATCCTTTTTCTGCTGTTGGGCTAATGCTAAGTTCTCTTGGGCTAGATCCATGAGCTCCTTAAGTCCTGTCCTGAAGTTAAGCGGGTATGCCACAACAGACTCCTTGTGAGAATCACTCTCACCTTCTCACTCATCTCGGATGAAATCTAAAGGTCCCTTCATCCTATACTCATATAACAACTCAAAGCGTGAGAAACCTTTAGATTCCTGTGGTACTTCCCTGTATGCAAATAATAGATGGGGTAAATACTTGTCCTACTCCCTTTTAAACTGGTCCACAAATGCCCTTAGCATAGTCTTTAATGTAGAGTTCAACCTCTCCACAAGACCATTAGTCTAGGGATGGTAGGGGGTAGCCTTTAGATGTTTCACCTTACAATGCTTCCACAAACAAATCAGCAGGTCTGACATGAAGTTGGCACCTTGATCAGTCAATATCTCCCTTGTAAAACCTATCCTACTGAAAATTTTGAGCAATGCATTTGCCACCTTTTCTGCCTCAATAGATGACAGAGCTACTGCTTCAGGGTAACTAGTAGCATAATCCACTACCACCACAATATACTTTTTCTCTGTATAACTTAGACTACCCAGGGGTCCCACAATATCCATGGCCACCCTCTGAAATGGCTCTTTGAAAGCAGGCACGGGCATTAATGAAGCCTTAAGATTGTCCCCTGCCTTGCCAACTTTTTGGCACTGTTCACGCAGCCAATGATATCCTACCCATCCTTTGCAATTCCAGGCCAATAAAAATTCTGCATAATACATCTATTAGTACTTTTTATACCCATATGTCCTGAAAAAGGGATGTTGTGCTACAGCTAAAAGTGGGAGACAGTAAGCTCTAGGCACTACCAACCCCTGTATTACTTCACCTTCTAGCTCACCTTGAGAAGTTCACTGTCCATGCAGCAAACCTTTGTTCTCGTATACAGACTCCCCTCTTCCTTGAGCCTCAGGTGCTTCCTTAGCCATTTCCCTCAAGCTTTGCAATGCAGGGTCTTTAAGTTGAGTCTGTCTCATCTCTACCTTTGTGACTCTACCAAGCTCTCCTTTCACAGGAAGCCTAGTAACTTCTGACAGCTGTGGCTCACTGTCAATCTGGGTACTATCACTAACCTCCATCCTTGCAGTCACCATGTCCAAGGAAACATCAGTACCTACCAGCAGCTGTGTCTCACTTTCAGATTTACCGATACAGGATAGCCTGTCTCCAAGACTGACTACATGTCACTGCATGCACACAAGACACTGTATCATCACAGTCATTCCCTATCAAGGCATCTACAGGAATATTTTCAAACACAAACTCCCCTTCCATAGGAAGCCTAGTAACTTCCAACAGTTGCACCTCATTGTCAATCTGAATGGTATCACTCACTTCTGTCCTTGCAGTCACTCTGTCCAAGGGAACATCATTACCTACCAAGAGCTGTGGCTCACTTTCAGACTTATTGCTACAGGACAGCTCCTTCTCTGAAACAGCCACCACACCAGTCCCAACTTCAGGTATGAGATCTGTCTGGGTCTCCCCCAGGCTACATGCCTGTCTCCAAGCTTGACTGAGTGTCACTGCATGTACACAAGGTGCTGCATCAACAAAGTCACTCCCTATCAGGACATCTGCAGGAATATCCTCAAACACACCTACCTGTTAGCTTCCTCTTCCACCCTCCCAGTCAAGATGAACCCTAGCCAAAGCATTTGTAATGGGGTCCCTCCCAAACCTCTGACTGGAGTGAACTGTCCAAGCAAGTACTGCTCTTCTCTAACCACTGCAGGCCTCACAATGGTTATATCAGAAGCTGTGTCCCTCTTAGCAGTGACCTGTTTACCATCTACTAAGATAGGATATACATTTGGAACTCCTGTTGTTTCCAAAAACTTGCCACTGGCAGTTTGTCATCCCCAGTTGACCTTTTGTTTCTCACTTTGCCTTGATGGACATTTGACTACTATGTGGCCCCTCTGGTTACATTTGAAATCTATAACCCCTAACAGTGTAATTGGACTAGTAGTTTCCCC
The DNA here is from genome assembly GCF_019279795.1 of Protopterus annectens. NCBI lineage: Eukaryota > Metazoa > Chordata > Ceratodontiformes > Protopteridae > Protopterus > Protopterus annectens. Next base: position 170,694,232 of record NC_056745.1, on the reverse strand, counting down.
TGTTACTGGTGTACTCTGTTGGAGTGATTTATACTGCCCCCCATGGGTTCCCTTATGTTCATGTGCTGCACTGGGTATCCCTTTTTATGAGCTGGTGCTCTGCTTGCAAAGTAGATAACCCCTTTTCTCTCCAACTCCTCCGCAGAGTTACACCCTCTGTCTGCTAACCAGATTCTCATGTCATCAGCCAAAGTACTGAGGGCTTGTTCCCTCTCCAAAAGGTCTGCCAGTTCCTCAAAAGTGGTGACCTGACACCCAATCACCCATCTGTGAAAGTAAGTACTTAAATCAGCAATATAATCATGTACAATGTCATCTGTCTTTGGTCTATGTTCATAAAACATGTTCCTATAAGCTTCAGGTATTAGTTTAAAACTATCAGGAAGACAATATTTAACTTTAACATAATTCAAACAATCTACATCAGACAATTATTATATTGCCTGAACAGCTTTACCATGGAGTAAGGGAGTCAGAAGCTGAACCCAGAGCTCACAGTCAACATCATCCTGTCTACATACCCTCTCAAATATATGAATAAAACTATCACAATCATTCCCATCCCTGTATTGAGGGAAATGTTTACGGATATTTACAGCTGCTGTGGTCCTATTTCCTTCCCCATTACTTCCATCACCCTCTCGAAGGGTAAGAAACTCCACTTCATGTCAGCACTGTCGCTCATTTTCATTTGCTTCTAAATGTCACATTCTGTTGTCAGCCTCCAGTAGTTGAGCTTATAGGTGCAGTTTCTCTGCTGATTCCAGTTCAAGATATTTGGCTTCCAGTTTATATTGGTGCTGCTTTTCCTCAGCTTCTAGTTGTTTGGCTTCCAGGCACAATCTCTCTGCTGATTCCATTTCAAGACCTTTGGCTTCCAGGTGCAGTCTTTTTCACTCCAGATGGATTCTCAGATCCTCAAAAGAAAAGGTGGACTGCCCTATCTTGGCAGGCTGCACATCCCCAATACCTAACTGGATATCCTATAAACAGCTGGTCTGATCTGAAGCTGCAACTAAGGCTGAAAGGATTGCTTCCTTAGTCAGGTTGGCATGCACCAGTCCTCTGGCTTCACACTCCTTGACCAACTGGTTCTTTGTCAGATTACTAAAATCGTCTGACAGCTTTGCCTTCTGTCACTGGCTAACTAACTAAAATAAAACTGTGATGAACTGAAATTCTATATGTTTACTTTGTGGCTGTTGATAGTGCGCACCATAATGACAACTACTTACAGGCTACTGTCCCACTGCTGCCACCAAATAATGTGACATCCATACAATACCCCACTAGACTGCCAACAATAATGTGATGTCCCTTACTATCCTAGGTCAGTAACCAAGGAGCATCAATCCTCACTAGTGACTCCAATAGGAGGCTGTCGCTCAAAAATGGAGTACAATTTCACAATTTACTCTATGATCACAACAGGAAAATGTTTTATAACCTGTTATTGGACTGTATTCTTCAATTCATCCCACATATAACTCCTTATTATACACTTCAGATCAATGTTTCCCAGTTTAAGACCTCTGATGCACTCACACTTAAATTAATTAATTCTCACACTTCCAAACACTTCTGGGAAAGCCTGACACAGATTTCCAGCTGTGTCTCTTCCCCCAAATAATGCAGTAACCTGCTGCCACCAACTAGAGTGTCACATGCCCTTTCAAAGGGGTGTCAATTTATTAAAAATTAGATATTAAAACAAATAGTAGCAAATGACCTAAAGCAGCCAGGCTTTTGGAGTGGCCTGGGAAGTTATCAAAGGAGATATAAGTACTCTCATATCACTAAAGAAAACACTGATTGACCAACCACAATGTAAGTTATTAAACATAATACTGAATAAAATGATTAAAAATATAAAACAGTAATTTGAAATTTCCAATAAACAAACAGAACTCAATCGCCAGGGAAATGAAATCAATACTGAAGGATAGAAATCCAACTTTTAGCAAAACTCTAACTGGTTAGTTAGAATTTTCCTAACTGACTAAAGAACACTGTCCCTGATCTAAACTAAATTATTACAACAGAGCAAAGGCAGGCTTACTGTCCTTTTGGATATCCACTACACAGTTCAACAGTGAACAACTGACAACTGCAACTGGCAACAACTAATATAACTGACTCTTTTATAGATTAGCCTGTCACAACTGCTCCTGTTCTAATTTTCATTTCATATTTTGCAACTCAACCAACAGCTGTTTACTAAAGTTCCTTCCTGTCTTTCAGCCTCTGACAGTAACACATATCAACTGTCAACATTCCAATGACTTCATCTGCAGATCAGCTGATTCTGAGACAGTTTGTAGTTAGAATCTTCTTCACAAATATGCACAGTTAGAAATGTAAAGGAACACTGCTCAAGCTTTTAAAACATTCTCTACAAGCAGATTATTAATCAACATGTAAGAACATATTTACAATATTACAGCTAGTCATGTTGGCATATAATACACAGGTTTACCTGAAATTATTTACAAAAACTTCAACCAGACATGCTAGCACAAATGACAGTGTCTAATTTCTTCACATCTATGATCTTAAGGGTGAGTGTTTTCTGTAACTCTTTCTTAAGTATTTGGCATTGGCATTTTGGTGGTTGCTATTATCTCAAATTTACTGTCTTACCAGGCATGGATTCTATGTTGTTTTGGATTAAACTGGTTTGGCCAGGCATCTCAGAAAATATGTTTTTATTCCAAAGCACATATTCTTTTACTTCTTGTATCCAAGTAATTGAAAATGCATCATTTTGATTTGAGAACATTGTTTTGTGTTTTAGCTTTATCTGCAAAAATACTTACTACAGAATGTATATTTTTTCTACTAGTTTTTAGAACAGTTGTACTGTGTTTCTCTTTCATGGTTGTCTCACCCTATAATACATTTTACTTACCTTTTCTACAGTTTCAAAAGTCCTTGCCACTTTGCAAGACACTTGTTTTTCAGAGTGTGTACTAGCACAGGTACCTAATTTGCTAGTTTGAGATAATTGAGAAGACTATGTTGTTATATGCTTTCTGTTGTGCCTTTTGTGCTGTCACCATATGTAATTTTTGCTATAACTTGGCATTTCTTAACATCTTCAGCAGGTATCTGAAGTGCTATATCACAGTTTTAACTGGGGGGTTTTCCTGCTCCAATGTTTCATTTACTATATTTTGCAAGCCTTAGTATGTGTGGCATACAGCTGTTCAAATTGTGTGAATGTAGTTGAGGCTTGGGGTACTTATGTTATAGCAAAGATACTATATGTGCGCAGATGGTACCAGCTTTTCTCATTCAATTATTTAGCCTTTCATAAAAGAGACATTAACATTTTATTAAATTGTTCAGGGCATTATATAGGCATCATTAGCTGTTTCACTTAAAAACGTTTGACAAAGTTCATGCATGAATGGAGCATCGAGATCAGTAAGAATTTCCTGAGGATTTTGTACTCTATTTTGAGCATTTTTCTGGCTTGTTAAACTTGATTTCTGCATTAGTAACTGTATTTAGAGCACAACCTAGAGCTGTTTACTGAATTTCCTGTTTGCACTTATTTTTAAAATCGTTTTTTTTTTTCTCAAAACTTGCATTTTATCTGTCTTTGGCCTAGCACTCTTGTGTGGGGTAATTTACTGCACTGTTATAACTTGTGGATACTTGTGAACCTCTGCTATCTCTGAAAAAAAAAAAAACAAAAAAAAAATATTGCTTTTTTCCCACTTTTCTGAGATTTAAAAAAGTTCAGTTACAGGCTTGCTGTTCTTGAACTGTTTGTAAGTTTCTTGGAGGCCATTTTTTGCTTGGGCTAAAGGGAAGTCTCTCTGTTGATCAGTGGCAGTGAAAAACATTGAGCAGCCTGCCTGCCCCTGTGGGAGTAGTTACTGACTTGAAACTGTAGTTTTATTGGCCATTTTGGGTCAATTCCTAACTCCTTCATCTTCCTCTCTTAAAACCATCTTTTGCATGGTTTTGCACATTTTTGTGCATAGCGCAACAGCGGGCAGCGCCGCCTACTTGGGTTTAAACTATTCCTGGCTCCACAAAGTCTGCTCTTCACTTTTTTCCTTAGAACTGCTCTATCTCTCAATTTAAACACCATATTCTCATTCTAAGGCCCTTCACTGGTCCAATTAAGTAATCCTACAAGTTAGCACTATTAAACCATAAGCACTACTTACTCTTATACTCTCTATGATTACCCTGTCCTCTATTGGTCCGTCTTAAATTCAGTTTCCCTATATTACTCTAGCATGTCCAAAGGTCAGTCAATGATTTCCTCTCGAGTCCAGCTGGTGAATCTGGGAATTTTGAGGCAATGTTACAACTGTCTCATGTACATGGACAACCCTCTCCTCCTCCAAACAGGTTCAAATATATGTGAGAGATGCAACTATTTAGCCAAACTGGAGGCTGAGCTCTCTCATCTCAAAACTGGTGTAACCAGTCAGGAGGAGAAGATAACCTCCCACAACACAATTCCAGTATCACATAGTCCCACCACATCAGCGAACCAAACACATAAATACACAAAAACATACACGGAGGCTCTAAATAAAAATCTACCTAAGCAACAGAGACCTCCAAAGCAGACATCCAAGCAAACACTACCTCAAAACAAAGCACGCACAACACATAGCCCACAAAGTCAGTGTGCCAAGCAGCCACAGCCCTTAAGGTTGAATAACACACCTGATACTCTTGTAATAGGTGACTCTATTGTCAGACACACTGATGTCCCGCTCACCAGGCTGAATAAAGAGAAGGTCACGGTGAGCTGCCTGTCGGGTGCTAGGATCCGTCACATAATGCAAGCACTCAGGTCACTCCAAAGCAAATACAAATATGACTCAGTCATTGTACATGCTGGTGTGAATGACCTGAGACGTACCTCCCTGGACTACATGAAAAGAGACATAGAGGAGCTCTCTGATCATGTAGCCCAGGCTGGTATGACCTTGACCTTGAGCAGCATCTTACCCTCACCTAGAATGATGCCACAGTACAAAGACAAAATGATCGATTAACAATTGGCTAAAATTTTGGTGTCATTCAAAGGGGATCCAGTGTCTGTCAGCCTGGGATGACATGCTCGACAAGCCACGTTGCTCCACTAGGGACGGCTTGCACCTGTCACCACTGGGCTTTTGGATATTGGCAAAGGCTCTTGCCACCCCCATAGTGCCTTTTTTAGGCAAGGCTCAAAAGTCAAACCCACCCCCATAGACAGTACAAGGAACAAGAAACTAAGGGTAATGCTGCTTAACGCCAGAAGTCTTAACCTCAAGATGCATGCACTTGAAGCTCTCCTCAGTATGGAGAACATCGATATCTGTGCAGTGACAGAAACCTGGTTCAAGGCTCCAGAGAGCACCCCAGCACTACCAGGCTATACCTCATATCATGCTTTTCGGCCCCAAAACCCAGACCGAACCACAAAAGGAGGGGGAGTTTCCATATTTATCAAGGATATCCACACCTCCAGGTTAGTGGCATTGCACAAAGTATCAGAGACCATCCATGTGCAACTAACAGTGGGTAAGACTGCTTTTCAGTTTATAGCATCCTACAGACCACCCTCTCAAAGTCAGGAATCCCACTCGGCTTTCCTGAAAACATTGGAGAACATGAAGATCTCTCCGAACACCATTATATTGGGTAACTTTAACTACCCAAACATTGACTGGGAGCACTACTCAAGCCCTAGCACCTTAGCCCAAAGGTTCCTGGAAATTATAAACTCAAATGCTATGGAACAACTAGTCACCACTCCCACAAGAGGGGACAACATACTAGACTTGATCATTACCAACATGGGGACTCTATGTTCCACACCAGAAGTATATCCCACATTGGTAAGATCAGACCATAAATTAATTTCACTGGATGTCCACATCCTGACCCCACCCACAGCCCAGAAAACCACAGTGAAAAACTTCTCAAAAGTGAACTTCTCACTTCTCAAAACTGAAGTGGAATCCTTCAAGGCCCCAGGGCCAGTGGAAACTATGGCCCAAACTGCAGACTCCTATATAAACGCATTCTACAGACATCTCCAGGAATGCATGGATCATGCTATCCCAAACAAAACCAAGAGCCAGTCATCCAAAGGCAGGCGTCCAGTCTGGTGGACCCCTGCCATAAATAAACTGTACAACAGAAGGAGGAAGCTACTACATGATAGAGCAAAATCCCTAATAGGGAAGGCATCTCTGATCAGTACTAGCAAAAAATTACGATCCCTCATAAAATCCTCCAAGGCCAGCTTCGAGAGAAAAATTGCACAGGACAGCAAAGACAATCATAAGGCTTTTTTCAGTTATGTTAGGAACCTGGGATGCAACTCCCAGACTTGTTCTGAGTTGATTCTAAATGACAAAAAATACACTGAACCCACAGACATTGCCAATATCCTGGCAGACAGGTTCAGTCCAAACTTCTCCACCCCCTCCGCCCCCAAAGAGCAAGTATCTATCCCGGCAGAGGGCTGCCTCCCAAACATCTCTGATGCTCAGGTGAAGGCTGCCCTCTCCAAAGCAAAAAACACAGCTTCCATGGGACTAGATGGCGTCCCAGGTTGTGTCCTACATGAACTCCAAGAGGAACTAATCCCTCAAATAAAACAGCTATACAATCTCAGCCTCACTTCAGGATATGTGCCCACAGAATGGCGTACAGCAACAGTTGTCCCACTCCACAAAGGTGGAGCCTCTACAGACCCTGGAAACTATCTTAGTCTGCAAGGCTATGGAGAGGATCATCATGGAGCTCATAAACAAAGACATTGGGGACCTACAGACACTAGATCCTACCCAGTTTGGCTTTGTCAAGGGCAGATCTTGCCTTTTGAACCTGGTTGACTTCTTCAAAACAGTCACCAAAGCCATAGATGAAGGGAAGGTAGTCCACACAGCCTATCTGGACCTTGCAAAGGCATTTGACACAATACCCCACTTGGGCATCATAGATAAGCTATCCAGCTTAAATATAAACCCCTATGTCACAAGATGGATCGCAAACTGGCTCAAAGACAGAACCCACAGAGTGAGAGTTGCTGGAGCCATGTCAGACTCGAAACCGGTCACAAGTGGCATCCCACAGGGTTCTGTCCTGGGACCACTCTTGTTCGGTATATACTTTTCCGAGGTGCAGGCAAACATGAAAGGACTATGGTTCACCAAGTTTGCAGACGACTGCAAACTGGGCGCCATAATCGACTCTCCATCTGACACAAACATCCTTCAAAAAGGTCTCACAGAGACAGATAACTGGTGCCAGCACCATGGTTTAAAGCTAAATGCCAAAAAATGTATAGTCATACCCTTTGGCAAAAACAATGTGCCCACAAATTACCACATAGGCGGAAACCAGTACAGAGAAAGTTATTAGGGACCTGGGGACCCAAGTTGATAGCAATCTCTCCTTTGAAAACCACATTGCCAAAGTGGTTAGAAAGACCTTTTACATAGCCCACCTCATCACGAAGTGTTTCACATCTAGATCAAGAGAAGTAATCGTGCTCCTTTATTCATCCCTCATCAGGCCCATCATAGAATACAATGCCCCTTTTGGGATGTACCTTACCCGACACCTGCAGCAATTAGAGAGACCCCAAAAGTATCTCACCAAGAGGATCAAGGTTCTCAAACAGATGCCATATGCTGCTTGGTTAAAAACCTCCAGCTCTACTCAGTTGCATACCGCCTACTTCGAGGCGATCTATGCCTGACATACAAAGCTATGTCAAATCCAGAATTAATGGACATGCTCCACCTCAGTACATCTAAATCCCTTAGAGCCACATGCTCGAGGGACTTGAACCTCAGCACAGAAATAAATAGAACTTGCTGGAGGGACAGGTTCATAACCCAGAGGCTCCCTTCGCTCTGGAATAGAATTCCAGTTCATGTGAGGCAGAGCACCTCACTGAATCTCCTCAAGAAGAATCTCGATAGGTGGATGGGGGATCGTAGGTTTGTCCCAGGGATTACTCCTGTGTCACTATTAGACAGAGGCACAGTAAACTAAACCTTAAAAAGGGCACAGTATACTCAAATCAAGGGGTGGCATAAGCCATACAGAATCGGGCTAGGCTTATAATTGCCCCAGGGCAGATAGCCTAGTATGAACCTATGAACCTATAAAAGAGCAGCACTAAATCTTTGTCTATGATGTTTGCATTAACGTTTCACAGGGTACTGTTTCAGAAAAATTTGTTGTGTAATCAGTGATTACAAGGACATACTAATGGCACTTAATTTAACAAGTGGATCTACAATGTTCATTGCTATTGTGTCAAATGGACCATGAAGAATAGGTAAGTATATCAAAGGGCTCATAAACCCTGCGATGGGTACAATCTTTTCACATTCTGAGCAATCTGCACAGGCAATTTTCTTGTCCTTCATTACAATAGGCTACTAAAATGTAGCCATGATCCTAGCATTGGTCTTATAAATTCCTAAACTACCATCCAAAGCATGGATATGTACTAAATTAATTGATCTAAATGGCTTTTGGACTAATTGCTGGCTCAGTATCTATTTTCTATATTTGGTTATCCTATAGAACAGGTCATTTTTAATTTTAAAGAATGGGTGTGAAGTGAAGCTCTTCTTTCCCCCATTTCCTGTTCTACCCTCGTTATGTTCTCTATAGCTCATCTTAACATATTAACTTCCCATTGAGCCTTGTTGAAATTTCGCTTATTTGAAAGTCAGTCAAGTCTGCATTATTTTTCATCAGTATTGCGATGTGAAGTGGAAGTCATAGCCTCTTCTATAAATACAGGTACATACTTTTCTCCTTCATGTAGATCATCCTTTATAAAAGCTAATTTAGAAAATAATTTTCTTGCGCCAGGGGTGCTCACAGATACCCTTGCTCTTCTTCGGTAGTTATTTTGTTTTCATTAACCTGATGGTTTTATTTTTGTTATGGACTGGTGCTCTAGTTTAGAGTGGCTAGAAGAAGTTTTTGACTCTGTTCAGGTCCCCCTTTCCCTTTTTTTTTCAGTGAGAAATTAATCTCTTTCTCAGTTTCTTTCTATGCTTACTTTCTTCAGTGCATTCTTAACTGAAGACTCTGCACTGTCAGCTTTTGCACAGATGTCTTTTTTTCTGTTTTAACAACTGGAGTCTTTTGGCAAAACAAAGAGCCAGATCTTAGTTTATTTTGTGCCTTTTATTCATATACTTTTTCCTTTACTGCAGCTATGTATTCTTGGAAATAAATCAGGTTGAATTTTACCACATATCATTTATGGATTTTTGAATTGATGAAAGTGTTGTACAATTATGACATTGTGTGTTATGTTTGTCACTAGAGTTAACAAATGTAATATTTTGTCTTGAAGCATTTGTATTTCTGCCTGTTTTGCAGTGTATTCCATTTTGTTTCAATTTACCCACATTACTTCAGTTTTCACTTTACCAGTACTTTTATGATTGCAAACATATTGTGATCTTCTAAATGTAATCATGCAGCCTGAGTCCAATAATCATTGCACTTCTTTAATCTCCTACTACAATATTGCATTTAATAAGTTAATTGACTGCACAATGACAGAAAGCAGACTGTATACTTTTGATATTTAAAACTTCATCATCATAATGCTCATAGGTTCACATTCCATGGGGATGCCTTTAGGTACAGTATGTTGACTAACATTACTATTTTTAATGCATTGTCCTCAGTGACTATTAAGTAATTTGCTAAGTTTTCCTTTCTAAAACATTTAAACCAAATCAGCTAAGATGGTAACAGTTTTTTCTTCCTTGCAGTTAAAAACACATGCGCTTAAGATTTAATATCAGCCCTTGGGCATGTAAATTTGACTTGTGATTGTCACTTTCAGTTAATGGTCATTCTACAGAAACAAATAGCTGTTTAGCAGACCTGGGATATATACATTACTTCAGTTTAATGATTACAAACATGTGGGCAATACCCTTTTGAATTTATTAACAGCTAAGATTTCAAGAAGTTTGCTTACATTATTTACATGAAACTCTAGTCAAAGTATGGATTAAATCACTCATGTATCACTTCACAAGTCGGTCCATTCTAAGTCTTCATCTGTGAAATTTAATGGAAGGTACCTTAGGTGAAGCCCCGGCCCTATCCAACATGTTGTTTCAATTTTTTGAAGTTATATGCATCATTATCACCTGATAAAATGTCAGACAGCAGTCTGGCCAAGTCATTTTAAGGCCAGTTTTCTCTAGCCACACATCTCTCAAATGTCACCAAATAAGTTTGTATGTCATCTTTCACTCCACGCTTCTTCAGAGGTGTACTAGGTATTGGGATGACCAGTGATTTAGATGGCTGAGTTATTATAGTGCATAGTGTTTTCTGAAGGAGAAGCAGGTGTTGTTCAGTGATTGCACTTCCTAGGAGAGTTGAAGTAAGTTTGTCACTCTGAACTTTTTTCTTGAAGCCATGTAATCAAGCCCACTAAAGTCTTATTAGAGCTCATTAAGAGTTCAGTAACTTTTTACATTTTGAGCAAGATGCAACAGTTACGATTCCAGAACAGACATATTCTTAGCATCATAAGAATCAGCAGTAATACTTCTCAAAGCAACCTTTCTCAGTGCCACAAGGATCCTTTCTGCCCAAGCAAAGCCATATATGACCACAGTGGTTGCATGATTTGTAAACAGTTGATCATCAATGTATAGACACAAGGGTTTTATGTTTCACAGTTTCACACAGGTTGAGAGATAAGTTCGGGTCACCTCTAACAGTCAGTAATATTAGCTAACACTGAGTTCTGGAAGGCTGCATTGATTTCTGGCAGTGGGGAAAACAACTCAGGCAGAGCAAATAGCTTTCAACTTGTTAGGTGGGGAAATTTCACAAACTTTACAGCTTGAAACAGTTTTGTTTGCCGACCGCAGCCACCAATGTAACATTTCACACTGCTTCAGTAATAAAAACAATCTTTCAGATCAGCCTTTCAGATTTATTTGCAGGAACCACATACACTGGGGAGTAAAGTAAAATAAAAATAAACACAGCTAGTCAGTTATACAGTGCTAGATTCTTATCCAGAGTTCATTTCAACTGTTTCCTTATAGGTGAGCAGCAGACAAAAGTAATTAAAATATCAGTCTTTACATTAAAACTCTTTGCTATTACACAGACAGAGATAAATCAGTTTATTTATTTCTATTACACAACAGGTCATTTTCCTTTTTTTCCACTTTGCAGGGTTAAACTTTAGATTATCTTAATCATTCTGACTTAGTTCGGTGGAGACTCCACAGTGAAATGACATCTTGTTGCTGAGTTTAGGAATCTGAGTTCCTCCAATAAGTATCAACCCTGATATAGTCTAAGAGTCACCTGCTCTATGATGGCTGTTACCAGTAGATTCCCTTTGGCTTGTCTGTCTATTCTGTATTTTTCAAGAACTCTGCAGTACCTTTGCCTGGCACGCCATTTATTGAGTGCAGCATACAGCAGATGCAATACTGCTAACATCAGTGTTTTCCCAAGGTTCAATAATCATTATATATAAGTGAACGTGTGTGTGTGTGTGTGTGTGTGTGTGTGTGTGTGTGTGCGTGTGTGTGTGTGTGTGTGTGTGTGTGTGTGTGTGTGTGTGTGTGTGTGTGTGTGTGTGTGTGTGTGTGTGTGTGTGTGTGTGTGTGTGTATGTTGCAATACTCTGAAATTGCTATATTAGGGCAAATCTCATTTTGCTTGCAGTACAGTGACAATCTTGCCAATGCATATTAAGGATGCAGAGAGCATAACAGTTGCACGGAGTATGTGAGTAGTTCTCTTTCTCAGACATTTTTTACTAATTTTTATTTATGAAGATTTGTTTTTATGTGAGTTCCAATCATGCTGGATTTCATGAATATAACTTCAGAGAAGTGGCTCACTAACATATATTTTGTTTCTTTTAGTTGCCTTTTTAAACCAAAACTAAAAAAAATGATTGTTGGCAAAATATTGACCACTCATAATTTTTTTCATGACAAGGAAATCCAGCACCTATAATTTATAATTATGCATGTTGTTTTGACATTTTATTATTTGGTTATTTTTTTTGTATTCTGTTCTTTAAAAAAGAGACAACATGCATCTGTGAATTAAATATTGTTATAAGTTGTTACTCAACTTATTGAATTTTATTATCTACTATTCTTTGTCTGTTCCACTTCTGTTTTTTTTATAATGTACATTAATCTCTTGTCTCTTTTATCATTAAGTTATAGGCTGCTAACCTTACTGTATTTTTACATTTAATGCAACATGTATGTATAATTTATAGTTGTACTGTGGAGCTTTTCTCCCCAGGCCTCCGCTGAAAAATGGCTTTGTCCCAGTAGGACTATCCCGGTCAACAAATATAAAATAAATAAATAATAATTGTTTTGTAGATAATGATATACTGAACAACTTTCATGGTCACAGTAATCTGCTCTTCTCTTTTGTTGTAAAGTTAATCATACTTGTTTGCAAAAAAAAGAAAAGTATGATTTGCCTGCAATCATTTTTGCCAGTTTAAAAATGTAGAGAAACATCACTAATTTTATTATAGTTTCATTGGACAGAGTTACAGAATCTACCCTTGTGTGCAGTATTAGAGTTATTCACATTTATTTGCTATGCATGAAAAACAAACTGACATTTTAATCCTAGGTCAAAAGTTCTAAATCAAAAGTAAAGTAAAAAGGTGAAGTAGCAGTGCATATTTATGTGAAATATCCTTCTTAAATAGAAGTGTTTGTATTGGTTTTCACTTTTCTAAAGATATTGTGATTCTGATTAAGTGTCAAGACAGTTACATTTATTGGTTAGATTAGATGATACAATAATTTCTAAATTAAATCATTATGTTCCAAATGTGCAGGGCTATACTACTCCTAAAACACTACTTATTAGTTACTTGCCTAACCAGTTCACAATACAATTAATTGCTTGGGTAATTAGTTAGGAATGAAAACAGTTGCAGTGACATTCAGGGTCAGTTGTGTAGTCCAACGTGGGAAAAGAAGGTATATATTTAATCATCAAAGGCTGAGTTCATCGAACCTCTGATGATCAAACACTACATATTGAATGTTCATTCATCAAATGTTCACTTCAGCAAATGTGAAAGATGGGAAAAGTAAATAGCTGGCCAACAGTTCCTTGTCACACACATTGCACTATTTCATACCCACATGCCCCTAACTATATATACCAACTCTGAGATCGCACTACTGTGGGGAAAAGCAAATGTTTCCTGATGTTGGCCAACTACTTTTATTCCTTTTTTCCCACTGTAGTGTGGTCTCGAAGTTGGTATATATAGTCTGGGGATGTGGGTTTGAAATAGTGCTGTGTGTGTGATGGGGAAATGTTGGCCATCTAGTTACTTTTCCTGTTTCCCACATTATCTGAAGTGAACATTCAATGAATGAATGTTCGCTGTTTTGTGTTCGATCATCGGAGGTTTGATGAACTAAACTTATGATGATTAAAATATATCCGGGAACAGAATACAACAAAGATGCCATGCATTAAACATTAGAGTATTTTTAAATACTACTGCAGACACACAGGAAATGAACATGTCCCCTTATAGTTTCATTAATTTCTGGGTTTTCTCCACAGTTAGGGGTAGTTCCTTTAATGTAGTCTTTCCTTGAATTGTCTGCAGTGCTGCACCCGTTCTTAATTTAGAAGGCCATGTTGACCTTGACATTTCTTCCTTATGAAAAATAAGATCATGAAGCTTAATGTAATGCAGTTTCCATTTGGCCAGCATAAAAGCCATGCATGCATCCATTACTACGTTGAAATGATTAGCGAATACTTTATCTGGCTTGACATTGGTAACATGTTACATATCTTTAGCTTTTGGCATTAATTGAGATACTTTTAGGTAAATAATTTCATTTTATTTGACTGGAGAAATACAACAAGAGAAGTTAGGGATTACATTAGGTACAATTATGGCACCAATCATGGCCAATCTTCTACTGGAGGCCTGAGAACAGACAACAATAGAAGGTTCCAGCTTTAAGAAAAGGATCCAGTTTTATAAATGGTTTGTTGATTATCCATTTTTTTTCTGGGAAAAGATAGAAAATAGAATTGAGAATATTATTTCGGCTTCTGAATATCTCCGCTGAAGTTTTAATGTTTTTTTCTTAATATGAGTTTTGATTAAAAATGTTTTGAAGTAACTTTTTTAAAATATGTACAAAGTGGAAAATGTTTAGCAAGGATTTACAGGAAGAAAATAAGCAGACAGCACTATATGAGTTATGAGAAGTTTAATGCAGTTAGTCAGCACTATATGAGTTGTGAGAAGTTTAATGTAGTTAGTCAGCACTGTTTGAGTTGTGAGAAGTTTAATGTAGTTAGTCAGCACTGTATGAGTTGTGAGAAGATTAATGTAGTTAGTAAGCACTGTATCAGTTATGAGAAGTTTAATGTAGTTAGTCAGCACTGTATGAGTTGTGAGAATTTTAATGTAGTTAGTCAGCACTGTATGAGTTGTGAGAATTTTAATGTAGTTAGTCAGCACTGTATGAGTTGTGAGAAGTTTAATGTAGTTAGTCAGCACTGTATGAGTTGTGAGAAGTTTAATGTAGTTAGTCAGCACTGTATGAGTTGTGAGAAGTTTAATGTAGTTAGTCAGCACTGTATGAGTTGTGAGAAGTTTAATGTAGTTAGTCAGCACTATATGAGTTGTGAGAAGTTTAATGTAGTTAGTCAGCACTATATGAGTTGTGAGAAGTTTAATGTAGTTAGTCAGCACTGTTTGAGTTGTGAGAAGTTTAATGTAGTCAATCAGCACTGTGTAAGTTATGAGAAGTTTAATGTAGTTAGTCAGCACTGTATGAGTTGTGAGAAGTTTAATGTAGTTAGTCAGCACTGTATGAGTTGTGAGAAGTTTAATGTAGTTAGTCAGCACTGTATGAGTTATGACAAGTTTAATGTAGTTAGTCAGCACTGTATGAGTTATGACAAGTTTAATGTAGTTAGTCAGCACTGTATGAGTTATGACAAGTTTAATGTAGTTAGTCAGCACTGTATGAGTTATGACAAGTTTAATGTAGTTAGTCAGCACTGTATGAGTTATGAGAAGTTTAATGTAGTTAGTCAGCACTGTATGAGTTATGAGAAGTTTAATGTAGTTAGTCAGCACTGTATGAGTTATGAGAAGTTTAATGTAGTTAAGAGACAGATGATGAGATTTTCAAGGTTTGCTTCAGATAATGAGATTTTTAAACAAAAAATAAGTGAGTTGGAAATTTTTTTTTTTCTTGAAAGAGATTAACTGAGAAAAATAGTTACAACTACTATGGAGGCAGTTATGACCCCATAACATTAGCTGGAAGTGTGGCAAATATCAAAACCTGATAACTCTGAATGCAAAAAAAGTTGTAACTTGCCTATTCTTCACTAATAAAACTGGAATTGTCCTATGTTGATTTCATTTTTGTTTTTTGGAGTTTTGGCTTTACTGCCTGCTGACCATTAGACCCTCTCTTGGTCTTTCAGCCCATTAACTTCCTTCTCCCAATGACAGCTAACCACATCTATGCTGTCATTAAGGCAGTCATTAGAGGTTGCCATAAGGTTTTCCTGCATATTCCTCCCAGTCCTAGCTGTACACACTCAGTCAGATACAGGGGAGGGATGTGCAATGGGCTGACTGTGGTGACCATCCCCTTATTTGTGAGGGGTGTTTCCTCAAAGCAGCCCTGCCCCTAACACACAGCATAGGCAATGTTTTTTCTGGTCTGTACCAGTGATCACAGTGAACTTTGTGCACCCGACTGCATACACACCCCATAATCTCCCTGGAAAAGCGAGTGGGTCATACCCCTTTCCAACTCTGTTTGTGCTTATTCAACCCTGGTCACTCTGGTCACTATCAGAGCTTCTTTTGCTGAGGAGCCAGGCCACATCATGAGTTCTGAAAAATTATTTACAGCTATTACTAGTTCAGCTGTCAAAGGAGGAGAAGAGGCGGAAGGCATGGCCGGAGGTAGAAAGAGAGGAGAAAGGCTAGGAATGTGGTAGTGAGGGTCGCAACTTTGATTGTTGGCAGTATGACTGGTATAGGGAGACAGCTAGCTGATATGATGGACAGAAGGAAGGTTGGTATATTGTGTGTGCAAGAGACCAGATGGAAGAGGAGTAAGGCTAGGTGTATCGGAGGTGGGTTCTAATTGTTTTATCATGGTGTGGATGGGAGGAGAAATGGCGTAGGAATGATTCTGAAGGAACAGTATGCTAAGAGTGTTTTGGAGGTGAAAAGAGTGTCGGATAGAGTGATGTTTATGAAGCTGGGAATTGATGGTGTAATGATGAATGTTGTTAGTGCATATGCTCCACAAGTTGGGTGTGCAATGGATGAGAAAGAAAAATTTTGGAGTGAATTGGATGAAGTGGTGATGACTGTACCCAAGGGTGAGAGAGTGATGATTGGAGCAGATTTCAATGGGCATGTTGGTGAAGGGAACAGAGGGGATGAGGAAGTGATGGGTATGTATGGTGTTAAACAAAGGAAGGCAGAAGGTCAGATGGTAGTGGATTTTGTGAAAAGGATGGACATGGCTGTGGTGAATACATATTTTAATAAGAGGGAGGAGCATAGGGTGACACACAAGAGTGGTGGAAGATGCACACAGGTGGATGACACACAAGAGTGGTGGAAGATGCACACAGGTGGATTATATCTTATGTAGGAGGGCCAGTTTGAAGGAGATTGGAGACTGTAAAGTGGTGACCGAAGAAAATGTAGTTAGGCAGCATAGGATTGTGGTTTGTAGGATGAAGTTGGTGATCAAGAAGAGGAGGAGGAGTGTGAGGGCAGCACCAAGGATCAAATGGTGGAAATTGAAAAAGGGTACTTGTGAGGTGGAGTTCAGGGATTAATTAAGTCAGGCACTGGGTGGCAGTGAAGAGTTACCAAATAGCTGGGTAACTACAGCAGCGCTAGTAAGGGAGACGACTAGAAAGGTGCTTGGTATCACATCTGGACAGAGGAAGGAGGACAAGGAGACATGGTGGTGGAATGAGGAAGTACAGGAGAGTATACAGACAAAAAGGTTGGCAAAGAAGAAGTGGGATTGGCAGAGAGATGAAGAAAGTAGACAGGAGTATAAGGAGATGAGGTGCATGGCAAAGAGAGAGGTGGCAAAGGCTAAGGATAAGGCATATGAAGAGTTGTATGAAAGGTTGGACACTAAGGAGGGAGAAAAGGACCTGTATCAATTGGCTAGACAGAGGGACCGAGCTAGTAAAGATGTGCAGCAGGTAAAGGTGATAAAGGATAATGAGGGAAACATACTCACAAGTGAGGAGAGTGTGTTGAGGAGATGAAAGAGTACTTTGAGGGGTTGATGAATGAAGAGAATGAGAGGGAGAGAAGGTTGGATGATGTAGGGATAGTGAATCATGAAGTGCAGTGGATTAGCAAGGAGGAAGTAAGGATAACTATGAAGAGAATGAAGAACTGAAAGGCTGTTGGCCCAGATGACATACCTGTGGAAACATGGAGGTGTTTAGGTGAAATGGCAGTGGAGTTTTTAACCAGATTATTTAATGAAATCTTGGAAAGTGAGAGGATGCCTGAGGAATGGAGAAAAAGTGTTTTGGTACCGATTTTTAAGAATAAGGATGATGTGCAGAGCTGTAATAACTACAGAGGGATTAAATTGATCAGTCACAGCATGAAGTTATGGGAAAGAGTAGTGGAAGCAAGGTTAAGAAGGGACGTGATGATTAGTGATCAGCAGTATGGTTTCATGCCGGAAAAGAGCACTACAGAAGCGATGTTTGCTCTGAGAGTGTTGATGGAGAAGTACAGAGAATGGCAGAAGGAGCTGCATTGTGTTTTTGTAGACTTAGAGAAAGCATATGACAGGGTGCCTAGAGAGGAGTTGTGGTATTGTATGAGGAAGTCAGGAGTGTCAGAGAAGTATGTAAGAGTGGGACAGGATATGTACGAGGGTTGTGTGACAGCATTGAGGTCTGCGGTGGGAGTGAAGGATGCATTTAAGGTGGAGGTGGGGTTACATCAAGGATTAGCTCTGAGCCCTTTCTTATTTGCAATGGTGATGGACAGGTTGACAGACGAGATCAGACAGGAGTCACTGTGGACTATGATGTTTGCAGATGACATTGTGATCTGTAGTGAGAGTAGGGAACAGGTGGAGGAGACCCTGGAGAGGTGGAGATATGCTCTAGAGAGAAGAGGAATGAAAGTCAGCAGGACTAAGACAGAATATATGTGTGTGAATGAGAGGGAGGATAGAGGAATGCTGAGGATGCAAGGAGTAGAGATGGTGAAGGTGGATGAGTTTAAGTACTTGGGATCAACAGTTCAGAGTAATGATGAGTGTGGAAGAGAGGTGAAGAAGAGAGCAAAGGCAGGATGGAGTGGGTGGAGAAGAGTGTCAGGAGTGATTTGTGACAGACGAGTACCTGTAAGAGTGAAAGGGAAGGTCTACAAGAGGGTAATGAGACCAGCTATGTTATATGGGTTGGAGACAGTGGCATTGACAAAAAGGCAGGAGTTTGAGCTGGATGTGGCAGAGTTAAAGATGTTAAGATTTGCACTGGGTGTGACGAGGGTGGACAGGATTAGGAATAAGTATATTAGAGGGTCAGCCCAGGTTGGAAGGTTTGGAGACAAAGCCAGAGAGGCAAGTATACGTTGCTTTGGACATGTGCTGAGGAGGGATGCTGAGTATATTGGGAAAAAGATGCTAAGGATGAAGCTACCAGGTAACAGGAAAAGAGGAAGGCCTAAGATAAGGTTTATGGATGTGGTGAGAGAGGACATGCAGGTGGTTGGTGTGACAGAGCAAGATGCAGAGGACAGGAAGAAATGGAAACAGGTGATCCGCTGTGGCGACCCCTAACGGGAACAGCCTAAAGAAGATGATGACTAGTTCAACTGTCAGATTTCTTATGAATTGTGGGAAAAATCCCATCATGACTTTTGTCCTGGGTACCTTAAGTTTATGGAGCTCATTCAGGACTGTTTCTTCTCCAAAAGAAATCTGATCAACTCCTTATCAAGGGACCTTTCCTAGATAGAGTCAGCATATTAACCTTATATCTCATTGTGAATTCTCAGAAAAAATATTTATTTAGTATACCAGCTTTTTAATACCTTTCTATCTTTTTCACTTAATTAATTTTATTTTACTTGCCTAACTCTTTTAGTAATGTCTTGCTCACCATTATCAGAAAAATGTTTCCCTTACTTGTTGGCCGAACTATCTATTTTTCCTTCTGAGTAACATTAGTACTTTTTTCTCACTCAAATATTGATATTCACTGGGGTCCTTCTTCAGTACATCCTTGCATTTTTTGTATGGTTGAATGTTCGCTAACATTTGAGCATCTTAGTCTTTTATTATCTCACCGTTGACTTCATATTTGTTTCATTCATTCTTTCATTTCACAAAATGCACTTTATTCTATTTAGCATTATCAGAGATTTGGACCCTTTGCAGTAATCAGTGGGTTTAAGACAGATAA
>NC_056745.1:170644718-170669718 GCF_019279795.1 Protopterus annectens | reverse complement strand
ATCAGTAAATCTCACTAACTTGAAATTTGATGTCCCTCTTTTGGATCCAGATGGCTATGCTTTGGTTTGAGAACCTTTGTGGCTATTGTACCATTTTACAGTCACAAAAAACATGATGCAAGAAGCATGGAGACTGTTTTTTAAGTTTTCAGTGTCAGAATCATTTTATTCTACATGCCTTCTTACTCACATGTTCAAGGCCCCTGAAATGATGAAACTTTTGTGGCATGCATTGAGACTGGACATCTCTTCTGGAATTATGAAGCTTAAGGAAAGTACACCACCCAGACCATTTCTTTATATATTTTTTTATGTGGACAGTATATGGATTATACCTACATGGGGGCAATATACAACTGTTTGCTTAGACAGTAAAACAGAACAGCCAGCAGTATTAAGCTTTTTCTATTTTGCAGATCATGTGAACCCCAGAACAGCATTGTAACTGTTCACTGGATTTTCATGAAGTATTTCCATCTCTCGTGTGTGTGTGTGTGTGTGTGTGTGTGTGTGTGTGTGTGTGTGTGTGTGTGTGTGCATGTTTTTGTGTAGATATAGTTGGAGCCAAACCAAAGCATAAAAAGGTCATACAGACAAAACATTCAGCAAAAAAACTGCAAGAAAAATTCAGCCAAGTTGTAACGGAGGTCAATGGAATATATGCAAAAAAGTGAAAAAATCATGAACATTCAGAAGCCATGCAGCTGAAACAAAAAAACTAGGTGTGGACCCATGTGACACTCAAAACTTAACCAGAAATGGGTCCACGTATGACAGAGCTATAGTGGTCTATAAATAAAGAATCCCAAATGAAAACCAGAATACACAGAATTAGTTATAATAGTGCATAAAAGTTTAACACTTTTATCCACAAAACCAGGATTTCAGGACTTCCATCACAAGAGGTTTAAGGTATCAAACAGTGAAAACTTTAGCTTGGCTAGATATAGTTAGACACACAAACACATTCATAGGAAGGAATGGTGTATATATATATATATATATATATATATATATATATATATATATATATATATTTTTTTTTTTTTTTCCTATTAGCACAAGACTAGATTTTGATTTTAGTTTGCACACTTTAGAAACTGGATGCTCATTAATTGAAATATTGGCTACCTGGCAATACAGGTAAAATTGTATATTTTTTGCATGTGTTGACAGTTTCTTGTAATACTTATTCATTATGTGTATTTTTAAAACTGAATTAAAATGTACTTTTTTTCACTTCACTAACATTCTTCTGCACTAAACTGAAAGAAGTCAGACAGGTGTTTAGATAAATTGGACCTCTGTTTTAATGTGCTGTATTGCCACATGCTATACAACTTGTAAAAGAAGTTACAGCATTTAATAACTGAAGAGGTTGCTATCCATTTACACTTTCTGTAGCAAGTCTACATTCAGCAGTCAGTCTATATGAAAACAATATAAGGATTAGGAAGAAAGGTTTGCAGTTTTAGTCTTATTTCAAATTATTTCAGTTGTCTTGATAATTGGCAGTTATAAAGAAATTAAGTATCTAGGTTACTATAATGTGAAGCTCATATGCAGGGACAGTATAGTTCACTATTAGTATAATGTTATGCTATAACGCTTTTAGCCTTACAGGATGCAGATATTGTTAAATGGATTCTAATCACGAGTGATTTAACTTAGTATTTTTACATTCCCTGGGATCTATTAACAATCGTGTAAGCTTCATGCTAAGCCTACACGATTTAAGCATATTAATGAGACGAGCAGCAGCGCTTATCAAATACGCATGCTGTTCATCACACCTACAGGTTTG
This sequence comes from Protopterus annectens, assembly GCF_019279795.1. Taxonomy (NCBI): domain Eukaryota; kingdom Metazoa; phylum Chordata; order Ceratodontiformes; family Protopteridae; genus Protopterus; species Protopterus annectens. Next base: position 170,667,914 of record NC_056745.1, on the reverse strand, counting down.
CAAGCACTTTTTCATAGCCAGCAATAGAGTTCTGGGCCATGGAAAGGTGCTTGTAAATATAAACAGAGAATGTAAACAAAACAGCTTGCCTATAGGCAAACCTAAGATATGAGTGTGCTGTAGCCCTGAAATATTAAGGGTGAATACAGTGAAAGAATACTGAAAGAGGGGAAATGAAATGAGGGGATTGTACACAAATGATAACAGTTTGTACTACGTCATTTATTAATTGGGAAGGGAAATGGAGCAGAAATTAAATGAGGGGATTATACACAAATGATTATAGTTTGTACTACATAATTTATTAATAGGGAAGGGGAATGGAGCAGAAATGAAATGAGGGGATTGTACACAAATGATAATAGTTTGTACTACATAATTAATTAATTAATTAATTAATTAATAGGGAAATAGAGCAGAAATGAAATGAGGGGATTGTACACAAATGATAATAGTTTGTACTTCATAGTTAATTAATTTGGAAGGGAAATGGAACAGAAATGAAATGAGGGGATTGTACACAAATGATAATAGTTTGTACTTCATAGTTAATTAATTTGGAAGGGAAATGGAACAGAAATGAAATGAGGGGATTGTACACAAATGATAATAGTTTGTACTACATAATTAATTAATTAATTAATTAATAGGGAAATAGAGCAGAAATGAAATGAGGGGATTGTACACAAATGATAATAGTTTGTACTACATAATTAATTAATTAATTAATTAATAGGGAGATGGAGCAGAAATGAAATGAGGGGATTGTACACAAATGATAATAGTTTGTACTACATAATTTATTAATTAATTAATTAATTAATAGGGAGATGGAGCAGAAATGAAATGAGGGGATTGTATACAAATGATAATAGTTTGTACTACATAATTAATTAATTAATTGGGAAGGGAAATGGAGCAGAAATGAAATGAGGGGATTGTACACAAATGATAATTGTTTGTACTACATCATTTATTAATAGGGAAGGGGAAATGGGTAAAATGTACTCATATACTGCAGGTGAATGAGCTGATGTTTCAAAGAAACATTTTCAACATAAATCCTGCAATAATGTTAGGCATCCTTCAATCCCAAGGGATCATGGTTTTATGACTATGTTGGACTGATTTGAGCAGTGTCTTCTTTGGCTGTGCAAGCTAATCCAAGAGTGGCAGTCTGTTCCACATTCTGAGCAGCTCTAGGCAGATTTCCATCTGGTATCACAGGCACAGATCTTCCTGAGGGCTGTCTTGTCCTCCCCTCTCTTTGCCAAGGTAGTTCCATACCTAGCAAGAGCTTCCTTTACTTCCTATTTCCAGGCATACTTGTCTGAGGGAGGCAAAAGAATGCCAGGTGTTCACATTGATGGAGAGAGCACTGACGTCACACATGCACATATCCTTGTAGCCTTTTGGCCTTTTTCCAGACTCAAGCTCTCCACAGAGGAGGTCTTTCAGAATTCAACCATCTAACAGCCGTTTGTGTGGTCAGGAGGACTAAGGCATTCCTCCTGTTTTCTGAAGCTGCATTGGTGTGAGGGGTCAAATCCTGGCATATTTAGAGATTTGTGATTTGTACTATCAAGTTTTAACTTCTCCTGTGGCTCCATATTTTAAGTGTTAGGCTGAAGTTCATATGGTCCTGGGTTTGAGTACAAGGATTGCAGCTTGTATTTTGGGAGGTTGGCATAATGGTTAAGTTGTTTACCTTACAGACACAAAGTGCAGGGTTTGATTCTCACATAGGGTAATAGGCTTAAATGGCCCACAATGGCAGTTTGTACTAATCTATGAATCAGACAAGTCTATGAAATCTATGAACCAACACATACTCCTCTGTTTCAGAAGGGTAGTTCCTGCCCTCAAAAATACTGTGCTGTTGGGGATCTTGACCTACCATGAGATACCATGTGTGCACCTGAGGCAGGAGATATGGAATACTTTGAGCTATTGTTTCTGTTTTGAGTGAAAAGTCCATGTTTTATGGATCCTGCATTACTGATGTAATGTGAATGACTATACTGGACATATGCAAATACATAAAAAATGGGAAAAAATAAAAATGTCAGCTATACATTGACAAACAACCACAAATAAATAAATAAATAAATAAAAAGAGAAGAAGATGTGCATAGCAATCCAGGAAAATGGCACCAAGAACTTGGTTAAAATAATCCACTTTAATGTGCTATTACATAGTAATACATGTTGTTGTGTCCACACATGGATGCATGCATTTTGAACTCTGCTCACATAGATGGATGGATTTTGACACAGTTCTCATTAAGTTCATGTTGCAGAAGGGATGAAAGTGCTTAACAGCTTATATTACATTGTAAAAGCACATTAAAGTGGATTATTTTAAACAAATTCCTGGCACCATTTTCTGGATACAAAGGGATTCCTCTGCACATTAATAAAAATAGACATGCGGACAAAGGATGTGATAGAAATATGAAGCCAGAGTGTAACAAAAGTGGAATTAATGTGATATACATGTTAATAAAATGCAGAGTTGAGATAACACTTAGCAAGGACAGACGATACATTACTGGATAAATGCATAGACTACATGTATACACAAGAACAAATGAACCTTAAAGATACTGTGTCATACACATCAGAAAGGGACTTGTTTTTGCAAATAACTGTTATTGGCACCCATTGAAAAGGGATGTATTGGTTTACTCTCAAAATTGTGCAAATCAGTTTTGAGAGTAATGAGTTACTCGAACCAAAATGCTAAAATTGTGCACATCGTTCGTTCATCTCTCCAAGCAGGGTAATTTTGGTATGTCGAATTCGACATTATTGGCATTACCTGGATATCTGGAGATGTACTACCAATGTTTTGCAGACGGGCAAGACCCCCTTCACCCCCCACACCCCCTGCTAATTATATATTATAACTCTGAGATCACACTACAGTGAGGTGAGGAAAAGGAATCCAATTGAAATAGCAATGCACAAAACTGTGAATGCAAGCTACATGTCGATGTTTCTGAGGCGATGGGATTTCAACTCATAATTTTGAACTTCTGCACCTTTACAATTGACCTTATGAATGATTTTAAGGTGATTTTCCAATATTTCATAGTATACCAGTTTATCACCTATAAACATATAATAGACAAGCAAGTGCTGTCTAATCACGTCAGTATTAAATGATAATATAATAACACTCAGCATGGATAGACAAATGACAACACAGACCAGATAACATTTCATGATTTCAAGTCTTTTTAATTTGCTAACATCCCTGACATCGTTATACTGGGCATACTGACACTGAGTTACAGGGACCAGTAACAGCAATTCAACAGCACCAACACACCAGAAAGAGGACCAATCACAGGCTCTGTTGGCCTGGTAGCATGCCATACAAGATGATACATTTATAGAAGCCCTCATCTGCCATTAAGCTGTATAGTATGATGAAAACCATTGTAGTAATAAAAAAAATGCTTGGATGAAGACATGAAATAGAAAGTGTAACTATTTTCAAGTAAATAATGCTGTAAGCAAGGAATGACATAAGATCATTTGCAGCATTTCATTTTCAAACACTTTCCAGGGTGGATATTAGAGATACGCATACCAATCATGGATGCCACAGAAGTACGCATATCAGTTGTGTCATAAAGAACAGCCTTGAAGTATGCATATCAGTTGTGTGTCATGAAGAACAACCTTGAAGGGCGTGCATCACTTTCCTATCAGAAGCATAGGCTGCTGTTGAAGACTGGTGGGGCAGAGGGTGAGAGGGGCACTATGCTTCTGCCTGTTCCCCTTCCCCAACAGTTTCATCGAACAGCAGTGAATTAAAAGGGCACCACCCCCTCTTGGCAAAGTATTCCATAGTGTTCTGTGACAGTAAGAGCAACTTGCCCAACAAAAAGTAAATAAACTGGTGTGCAGTTTCAAATTTAAGGGTTGCCTCCTTTGGAAAACTCAGAAACCTGACAAAAGCCCCACCCTTTACTCCACCTCTTTCAAGAAGTGAATGTAAGTGTTTTTTCATTTAGGATTAATTGTTAGCTATAGTGAGATACTGCAGATATGATAGTATTATGTCATCATTGTGTAATGAAAAATGTGTTTTCCCTGGTGATGCTAGGATTTGTTACTGTAAATCCATCTCATAAGTGGAAATGTACATAAAGGTAGTTGTGAAGTGGCCAACAGTATATGAAAATAATCCCAGAAACAGTATTTAAGCAGGGATGACCTTAAACCACCTACTTATCTACTTACCCAATCTATACAGCACATTAACAGCAGCCAGCACCGCTGAGGCTTACATCATCTATGAAGGGATGACATCAGCAATGTATTGCTAAGGAAATGTGTGTGGTAAAATGACTTGTACAAACATCTTGTGTTGTAAATGTTGCCACTGCAAATGTGTGTAAAATAATCCTGAATTCATTTACAGTCACAGACACAGATGTAGAAGTTAATCACTGGTGTATTAGAACCTATATATCTCCACATTCTAGTGACTAGTGTAAGAAGCACATGTGGCACAGGAAAAGTGTGACATTTAAAGTGTGAGTGTGCACTTTAGAAAGAATAACCTCATCATTGTGTTGCACCAAAGAATTACATTTTGTTGTTGTGTGCTGTTATTGCTGTCCCTCCAACCCACTTGGCACTTAAAAATTTGACACTACCACCATAAGCACTTAACAAATGTTTGCATCACTTTCCCTTTAAAACCGGTAAATATATAATTTATCGATCTATGTTAAAGAGTGCACTTTCAACCAGATGACGTCATCAGTGTGTTGCTGAGGGGATGTTTCTGTAAAAAGTGGGTTAAGATAGCTCTGTGCAAAGTTAAATGTATTCTCCTCACAGGAAGTGAATACAGCATCAAGTGTTACACACACACAAGTTTCCCATGTTGAGCATCAAACCTCCTACCTATCTGTTTACCCAGTGTAGAGACCACAGTGTAATTCACAAGCAAGGAATGAGAAGTCTGACTTTAAGAATGTAAAAAAGCATATCTGTCCTTGTTAAAAGTACACTGTTTGGAACAGCTGATTCTGTGCATCACAGGTTGTGAAACAAATGCATATGTGTGCACACAACAATGTAACATTACTGTGATTGCCCCATGTAATTACATACTTCTCTGGTTACATTTAGATACTGTTCTTCAGGTACATTGCATTACTGTGAGGAAGATTTCCCTATTGGGATGCCAAAGAAATTTGCAGTTCTAAATCAGCGTATTAGGAATTAAACTTTCATGCCACTTCATGTTGGGATGATCGCACATCTCTCTTGTCTCATACTTGCACAATGTGTATCTACAGGACAAATATACAAGTCATACATAGGATACCGCACTGCAGAATAAAAGTGACCGATTATGAGTAAATAGTTTAACCAAAATTGTAAGACAGTTTCTAGTGTAACCATTAGATTAATGGACTGACTTAACTGAGTCAACATCACTCTGAAATCAAGATAACCTGTGGAAGAAATAAAGAGAGACATGCAAAGATGACACAATGCTGCCAAGCTGAATTGCACTGCTTACGGCAAAGTATTAGCACATACATAATCATATTCTGAAGTGCTGAACTTAGAATGGGAATTGGAAGCACCCTCTGGTGCTCTGTGCTGACCTTTGCATAAAGATCTGTACAAGACTTGCTTTATACTAGACAGCAGGCACATTAATATAGCAACAGGATAATAATATATTAAGAAAGGTATAGCCAACATTTACAGCCACAATGGTCAGGCAAAACATTGTAAAACATTTATTCATCCATCTGGATTCAAACCTTTAGAGCATTTCAAGAACAACATTTATATCTGAGTATTATCTAAGCACACCATATAGGAAGTTATACTTCTGACAGTTAACATTTAACAGCAAATTTCAGCAAACATGTATGTATGTATTTATGTATGTACATATGTATGTATGTATGCATGCATGTATTCATCCTCATGACCTTACTGACCACTATAATTTCTACATTTAACCTTTGACACTTTTGTGCAGAAGATAATGAACATCAAATAATGTTATGCTTGCCAGGAACAAAAATAGAGGATGTGAGACGAGCCTTAGAATGCCTTAATGTAAGGAAGTACGGATCTGTTCTTGTTCACGTCAGTACAAATGATCTCATCTGCACGGACTCTATGGCTATTAGAAGGACACTTTCAGCCCTCTTAGATAGCATAGCTTGTACAGGTGTTAAGATGTCTTTTTCACAAATCACATATACAAGGGAGAGTTGGGTCACTGTAAATGAAAAGATCTTTTGGTTGAATACCTACATGAAAAAATGAATCATTTTAAAAACCGAACATGGGTAAAGTATCCCAGCATAATTTTGGGCACACGTGTTCAGACTGGATGGCATGCATTTGTTAAAATCAGGGAAGAGATCAGGGAAGAATAATCTTTGTAGTGGATGTTTTGCAAAATTTGACAAACACAAGGCAGGATTTTTGCCACGTCAAAAATTTAACAGTTCATGGGTAGCAACATTTGATGCATCTCTTATGGTTGTTAATGTTAAGAGCATTGATAATAACTTTTTTTTTATTGGAAAATTTGCTATGTTCTCAAAAGATTGATAATTGTTATTCTTTGTGAAACATGGATAAAGAACAATGACTTGAAACCAGTTTTGTCAGGGTATAAATGTTTTTACTGTAACAGACATTCTAACAAAAATTCAGGTGGAAGTTTTATGATAGGGATTAAAGATAGTTATGAGACCTGTGATTATTACACGCCCAGTGATAACATCAATACTATAGATTGTGTAACTGTGACAATAAAGAGATTCCTGGAATATATAACAATTGTTAGAATGTATAGATTAGCAAAGTCAAGTGCATATGACCTAGAGGAATTCATACATTTCTTGCATGGAACACAGGAGGGAAGAACAATATTAGCTGGGGACTTAAATTTACCCGAAACAGACTGGAATAATATTGATTCAACAACACTAGTAAGGAAATTATTTACAATGTAAGTTCAGGAACAACAATAGCTTTAGACTGTAAAAAAACAAAACAAACAAAAAAAATACTACCAGGGAATGGAACATACCAGACATTGCTTGTGTTCCTAAAAAATACTGTTACTTCATGTCAAGTTATACCACATTTGATGTGCAATGATCATGGGGTTATAAAGATTAATTTGTTGCTAGATAATTCTGTCAAACTGAAATCTAAACTACTGCACAAAAGATTAATTACAAATTGTATGGTAGCAAAACAGTCATTGTCTAAAACTAACTGGAGTGATGCGTTCAGTGGAAAAACTGCAAAAGAAATATGAAAAGTTTTGAAAGAGAAACTGAGTGCAAAAAATAAAAAAAAATGTTTAACATCAGGATCTAGGCATATAACATCAGGGGATGCATTTCTATAAGAACAATAGGTTTACCTTTATATTCTCGAATCACACATGTGCAAGTATTCATATATTCGCATCATAAAAACGAAACTGGAAACAGCGACAGTTATCAATGTTTGAAAAGCAGCAAATCGAACAGCCGATTTGCTGTGTTTCGAACATAAATGTCGACAACAAAATTAGATAAAGTGTAATGCTGGGGGGCAGGCCCCCCACACCCCCCTACTTTATTATTCTAACTCTGAGATCGCACTACAGCGGGGAAAGGAATCATTTCCAACTCCCCACTATAGTGCAATCTGCCCCAGAATGTCGAATGTGCAATTAGCGACTCTCACTGTGCATTCGCTCATTGCAAATTCGAACGTTCTTCCGTTCAACGTTTGCAAACCTTGCAAACTGTCTTTCGAACAATTGTCGGTCACCCGTGTGCAATAACCACATGTAAAGGTAAACTGAACAATATACCTGATTAAGGTAAGAGACAAAAAGTATAGGAAATGGAAAAGAGGTCCAACTACAGCTTTGAAAATTAAAATAAACAAGATGGACAAACAAATTAAGCATTGTGTGAGATAATATCAAGAACATTTTGAAGAAAATTTATATAAATATATTGAACATAGTAGGAAACCATTTTATAGATACATACTGTAAGATGTGAAAGGAGTAAAAACATACAATTTGTTAAACTGTGTGCCGATTCTAAAATTTATTCTTAGATACAACAGATTTTAGATATATTTACAAAATCTTATTCAAAGCTGTTTGGCTCCACAAAGGTGGTGATAAGTTGTCCTTGTGACATGTAGATTACCTCAGATACTGCAATCAAATTAGATTGTACTGAAAAAGAACTATGCAAACTGGATCCAAACAAAGCACAGGGCAAAGAGGGAATTTGTAATAATGACCTGAGAACACTTCAGCAAAAATTTATACTACTGTTATATCTATTATTTACTAGATTGTATAAATATGGGGAGATTCCTCAAGGCTGGAGACATGTGCTTATTAAATCTGTCTGTAAGGAAAAGGGGAACAGGTCAAACCCAGAGTCATACAGATCCGTAAGTCTACTTTCATGTAATGGAAAAATACTGAATCAGGTAATATCGGATAAATTATTGTCAGAAATGGAAGGTTGGGACTTGAAACCATATATCAGCATGCATATGTTGAAACTAGATCTATTACTACCTTAACATGATCTATAACAATATAATAACAGCTATGAATTAAAAATTGCTTTGTGATATAATTTATATACATTTATCTTCAGCATTTGACAAGGTCATATACAAAACACAGATCAATAACAATTAGAACAGCTAGGTGTTGGTGTACTCTTGCTAAGATGAATAGCTGCACGGCTTACAAATAGGAAAATGGCAAGTATCAGCCAGCAACTGGACAGGTGAAATTCTTGGTTACAGTCAGCGTGTCCCACTGGGCTATGTTCTAGGAACCTTACTGTTTAGATTGTATCGTTCACACCAAACGTTTTCATCTGAGGTGTTCTACAGTCTATATGCAGATGACCTGAAAATGGGTAAACTGATTACACGTGTTAAAGATAAGGCATGCTTGCAAAAGAACTTCACTAAATTGACCATTTGGGCACATAATATGCTGATAAATACATCAAGACCTAAGCATATGAGATTGGGGAGACATAAATTGAAAGGTGAATCACTAATGCAGCACACAGTTATTGAAACTGTAGATTCATTTAAGGAGCTGGGTATATGGATAGATTCAGCCTTGAGTTTTTTTAATCATATCAACAAATTTGTTAATGATTTTTATAGAACTATATAGATCATATAAAAGATTTTATAAAGTCTAGGAAATCAGAAATAATGAAGTCATTGTTTGTTAGATACATTAGACCCAAACTTGAATATGGAATAACAATATGGAAACCTTAAAAGAAAATAAGCAAGAGTAAACTGCAAAGAGTACAGCCAAATTATACCATGAGCATCCATGGATGTGAAAATTTAAATTATTATGAAAAACTGAAATATCTGACTTGTACAGTGTCTCTATATATCTAAGAGGAGATTTTATTCAGGTATATAGATCATTTAGAGACAGCTACCTCTGGGAATGTTTGGGGTTATCAAAAAGTAGTGGAAAATCATTAGACAACTTATGTAGACGATTCTATAGGAATGAGAAGTATACTAATTGTGGGTCTCTTAGATGCATGGAACAGACTACCAAATTACATTCAAGCAAGTACTAGTTTAGATTTTGGACAGTTATTATGGAAACAACCATTTTGGTATATTGACAAGCTACAAAAGGGCGCTAATGCCCATGCTTGAAACATTTGTATGTGTGTATGTATGTATGTATGTATGTAGCACTGCAGCATGTTGAAATGTGTATTAAACTGAATAAGGCTGAGCTCAGTGGTGTGAAGTGCAACAGAGTAATGCGGCTGAAGGCACAGAGTAATGCGACCGAAGGTGATAAAATCACAAGATTTTACCATAAAGTTGTGTACTTCCATTTAGTTTAGTTACACAAAATTACACAAATACAGAGGTAGAAGAATAATGATACAGATGGGAGAAGGTGTATTGATAGGGTGAGATGGAGATGAAGACAAAGTAGCTTATGACAGAAGAAGCATAAAAGTGGCTCATAAGAATATGTAGTCAACAGGTACCCATGAAATATTATACCAAAAACAGTCAGTAGCACTTAGCTAATGGCCGGATTAGAACCCCTGAAAGTAGTCAAAAAAAGTATCTATACATGTGAGCATTATATCATCACACCACAAATAATTACTATTTCACAACTCAATTGAATCAAAGTGACAACTTATTGAAGCAGAAGGGTTGGACAAAGAGAGACAGAAATTGATGGAGGGGAGAATAAGAACAATATGTTTTGTGGGACATGAAGGAACATCAGTATGATGTGTTACAATTACATTTTAAATCATTATTAATCTGTCATGTTCTGTACAAAAAAGCTTTCTATAGCAACAAATAAGGGTAAGACAGTGCAACACGCATGAAGACATATGCAGGATAAAGTTGGCTTAATAACTGTCCTGTTGGTGTGGCAGTGTTTTTGCAAATGATGTCTTGCTGCAGTATTTAAATTGTATGCTAATGAAATGTTGTAAATGGAGGAAAATAGAGTGGTTGATAGTAATATGCAATGTCACAAATTAATAAATTGACCTACAGCTATAATGGAACAAATGACACCATGGAAAAACATCAGTCTACAAACAGGGTTACAAGGTCAGCATACTACATAGGAACTTTGAGTTTATTACATCCAGCAGCCTAAGAACGGTTACAGTAACTGTTTCACAGTACTGCCTTTAGACTGCCTTTACTCTGTATTCCTATAGTACAGTGGATTGTAGCACATTTACGCAAAAGTAATGACTACTGCGGCTGAAATTGAAATCTTCAGCTCTTGTCATAAGAAGTTAAATAGCGTTCACTGTTGCTCAGCATTGCAGTGCTATTCCAATGTCTGCACAAATGCTGAAGACATAAAGTGAAGGCTTTTCCATGGTCCATTTTTGGCAATCTGCATGAAAATATTCTTTAACCAAATTAAACATATGAAAAATGGGTGGATAGTACAGGGGGTGAAAATGGGGTTTGCAAGCAGAGGTCATGGCACAAGGGAAATATATAGGAATCTGCATGAGGGTGTTGGGAGAGCACTATAGCTATTTGCTTCTTCATAACATAAACATACAATTTTATACACAATTTCATGACTTTGGAGTGCCACCACACCAGTGATGGGTGACAATAACAGAATAAGGTTGTATAGCCAATTGGACCAAATCAAGTAAATCAAGATGACACATAGAGAAAGTGATGAGATACGCATGGACATATTTTTTTTGCGGGACAGGTGCCCGTTTTTCTTTTTCCTTTTTTGGGGAGAGGGAAAAATGTTGTGGAAGGTGCACAGGTTAGGAATGAGAGGGTCAGGTGCGTAGGGTAGGTTAGGAAACTCTGTAGACATACAGGACATACAAGACAGACAGACAGGGATGGTGATGGAGACAAAAGGTTGGCAGGCATCATAACTGAGGATTGCTAGGGGACATCAGAGATGTACTCACAACCATCTTGAGAGCAGTGAGAATCTAAATCTCACCTTCAGGACTGTCATCACTGTCTCCTATATCAGCTGCCTGGGTCAGTGCAAGATGTAACATCATTTTAGCAATCCAATGCAGTACCTTTTCAACCTTGTTGTTACATGCACTGAGGCCCCTCTCCACCATATCTTCCATCACCCATGTCAGCTTCTGCCTGGTGACAAAATCACCACCTCCATTCGTACTGCTCCTGGAGGTACCACTGCACCAGCAGCTGGGGCAGAGCTACCTGACACAAGTGGATTAGGTAGCACAGGAGTTGTGGAGGCAACACTGACATGTTGTAAACCAGAAGTGCGGGGTACCTGTGCTGCCATCTATGGAGGTATGGAAGGCCAACCTGCAAAGATCGGTCTACCTCCATGTGATGTTGTTTTTTTTGTTTTCAGTAGCAAGATATACAAACAGACTTTTGCTATACTATAGTATCCGGGCAGTTAGGACAGGGTTGTCCACCTCCACAAAGAGGCTGGTCACTAGCGCATTTTCTCACAGCTCAGTACTGGGTCCTCTCATTTTTGGAATCTACTTCTTGGAAGTCAAGGTCAATGTTAAGGACCACTTCCTGATCAAATGTGTGGATGATTGCAAACTGGGAGCAGTCACAGAATCCTCAAGACACTATTAACCTCCAAAAGGGGCTAATACAGACAAATAACTGGTGCCATAAACACAGTTTAAAATTAAATGCAAAGAATTATTTGGGAAGTTGGCTACCCCAGGAAACAACTTCATTGATAAAACACTCCTAAGAGTAGACCCAGTAGTCAGGGATTTGGGGATGTATGTAGACAGTAGTCTGGCCTTTGACTAATGCATTTCAAAGGTAGTAAGGAAATCATTCTATGTTGCTCATCTTATAAGCAAGGGTATGGCATCTAGGTTAATGGAAGTCATCATCCCACTGTACTCAGTCCTCATCAGACCCATTATTGAGTACAATGCCCCTTTCAATATGTACCTGACCAGTCACATGCAACAACTTAAACACGACGTTTTGAAACTTCGAATGTTTTGAATAGAGATTGCGGTACAGTGAGGAACAGGAAAATTACCCTTTTCCACAATGTGGTGTGATGTCAGAGTTGGCATTTTTAATTAGCTGTGGGTGTGGGGGTGCAGGGGGGCTTGCCCCTCTGCAAAGATGTTAAAATAGAATTTTTAATTTTTTTGCTTTTTATGTTTTTAATTTTTTAATGTTTGAAGTGTTGAAACTTCAATCATATGGTCTTAGCAATATAAGATTCGATGTTTTGGAAGTTTGATAATCTGACATAGATCCCTTGCAACATAAATAGGGCATGTTGGAGGGACAGGTATGTGCCTCAGAGAATATCTCTTCTCTGGAACAGGCTTCCCGTCCATGTAATGCAGAGTTCTTCTCCAATCCTATTTAAGTGTAACCTGAATCAATGAATGCGGAACTGGAAATTCCTCATAGGTCTGTCACCTATGGCTGCAATAGATAGAGGCAACCCATAAATATTTGATTATGCATGAGCTAGCCTACACTTACTCCTAAAAATAACCTCTAGAGCCAGACTTGTTGGATATATTTGCTATATAAGGCTTGGCTTAAAAAGGCCCTTGAGGTAGTTAGCCTAGTATATACCTAGGAACCAATTTCTCATAGCATGAGGTCACCTTCCATTCAAAAGTTTTGAATCTGTTTCAAGTGACATCAACTTTAGTTTGTTTAAATCCTTGAAAACAAAGCACTTGAACAGTTACAACAACAGTAAGTTACAAAGATGCAATGTAAAAAAATACAGTACTAAAATAGTCTATGCAAAAATACAAATGGTTCAATTGGATTGTCATTAAAGCAATGTCTGAGTCAACAAATCTTCACCGAAAATAAATCCTATGCAGTGAGTTGATCCTGGTTAATAAATAAAAATAAATGCATAAATATATACATTTTAAGGAAGGTCTTAAAACAGGCCAGAGTAGAACATTCCCTAAAGCACTGCAGTAATAGATTATAAAGGAGTGGGTATAGTGCTGAATTCTAGAAGTTTCAAGTCATGCTCAAGGAATTTCTATCAGCCCTTGTGTGGTAAAACATTACATTCCTAATGGGCAATAATGAATAATGAGATCCCTCACATAAGAGGGATCCAAACTAGGAAGGAGACAAGAATGCCAAGTGCACGATATTGAATACTCTACTGAGTTGGATAGGGAGCACATGCAAACTACAGATCTCTTACATGCAACAATGCATACTGGTAACTAACTGTGCTGCTGAGGTTTACATTTGTTGTAACAGACCAATGCCAGTGCGTGGAAGCCCAATGTAGAGGACATTATGATAGTTAGGAATATATAAAAAGGAAACCAAGGTATGATTGGCAAGACAGAAATTTTCAGGTAACAAGAATCTAATCTCGGCAATATTCCTCAGTTGAAAACAAGATCATAGGAAACACCTTATCCCTAAATATCAACTTATTGTCAGAAACTAGTCAGTAAACATCAGATGTTTGTCAACAATGACACTAAGTGCACGTACTATGAATGTGAAATCCACCCTTCTTCCACTGTTGAAAAAATTACATGGAAATAGTGAAGTTAAGAACTTTTTCAAAGCGGCAGTCACAGAAAAAGCTGTGTATCATTGGTGTAATAATGTTAAGATCACCCCTTCCTTATGAAGAGATATCAAAGCTCGGCATGAACACACTGAAAATTAATGTAACTCAAAATGGAATCCTGCAATCGCCACACTCGCGAGGGTTTGAGTGAGAGGTATCATAGAAAGGAATACATAATGTTTTAAACAAACCCAGATTTGTTTTTCCACCTTTAAAGGCAAAGTGAAGGCAGAAAAATACAGATGTCCATAAAGAAATATTCCCAGCAAGAATGTAAGTGCTCGATTAGGATACCGTTATCCACGGAGCTAAATGCCACAATGATGTGTAACAGGAATGGAATAAAGAAGAGCTGCAATCTTTCCATTAGAAGATTGTTTATTACAACAGCAAACTAAAACTGAAACAAATCCACAAAATAGCAAGCACACCAAATCCAACCACTATAAAAAATCCATGTTTTATTAAAACAAAAATCACAGTGTTAGTCACAGCAAGCACCTTTATACGGTAATATCAGACTTCACCAGACCATCTGATGAAGTCTGCTATTACTGGATGAAAAGCACTTACTGTGACTTATACTGTGGTTTTTATTTTAATAAAACGTGGATTTTTTGCAGTGGTCAGATTTGGGTGTCCTTGCTATTTCAAAGATTATTACTCTAACTAATAAGAGCAGTCTTAGTAATATAGAAAGTGCAAACATTGGGCTAATAGAAGACTTTGAGGCCATGGACTGTGAGATGAACTCTAAGATCTGTACAAAATATCTTCTCAATGACCTTACAAGGAAAGGGGAGCATTGAGATAATGCAGAAATTATAAAAAGAATTTGGATCCAATAATGGGTTCCTGAGCACAACGATAACTATAGCTACCTTAAGTAAAATGATTCAAACAACTGATAAACAACTGGTCCCAGAACATGCCAGAAAAAAATAATCACCTTAGAGGGCTAGAGATTCATGACATTCTAACTTGTTGGAGGCATACTTGAGACCACATCCAGGAGAAAAATACTGCAAAGTAGATTTTGCTGAATATCTCTGATTTTTGCCTCTTATTTTTGCCCTATTCCTCAAAACAAATTTTTTTTTATCATAAATCGGTGAGGATTACAATCAGTCAGTAATGTCTGATCTTAAGTTTCACACTTCTTTTTGTTAAAAGATACATAGTGTACAGCATCTATTGTTCTATTAACATTTTAAATGAAATAGAATAATATTTTAAATACTGACCCTGATTTTAGGCATTTGTCCTCTCATTATCTATGGCTTTGCCCAGAAGTCTTTTGAAAAGACGTTAAGAGGTATGCCAGGAGTTCATCATAATTAATAAAGCAAATCAACATCCAAGAATAAAACAATCTATTAGATTTGACAAATATAGATAGAATCAGATGAAGAAGTGATAGTCTAATACTGGTAACCTTGTCTGTGGGAGAACACACACACACACACACACACACACACACACACACACACACACACACACACACACACACACACACACACGCACACACACGCACACATACACACACGCACAGACATACACACACACACACACACACACACACACACACACACACACACACACACACACACACACACACACACACACACACACATGCACATACACATGCACACACTCATAAACAGCCTTCTCACAGTGTTGTGATATAAAGGCATTATGGGAGGTAACACTGCCAGAGCTACACAGTCTTTTCCCCAACCAAAATACCATGGCCAGTCAGATGCCTGTTTTTTTTAAATATCAGGTAAGGAATTCTGCCTTCTTATGCGAGATCTAAGACTTTTAGTAATTGCAGTGCTCATACACATCAAGTCTATCACTCTACAGGCCTGCACACCTTCAATGATAGCTCAGACTTCATCTTTCATGCTGCAAACAATGAAGCTCAGATTCCACAAAATGTATGGCCAAATATGTCCAGAACAATGGTTAAAAACCTGTTGGACACTTGCACTGTCTTCCAAAATTATGAAGGCACTTGAATAAAATAGTGAAAGAAGTAACATTACAGTAATCTCTGCACTCCATCAGTGCAACACTGGGGGTCGGGGGGGGGGGGGTATGAGGCAGTTTAACAGTAAAGCGGACCACAAAGTGACTGAATGATGAAACTAGTTACACTTCCATGTCAGAGGTCATCATATTTAGTAATTAAGAATATCAAATAAAAATGATGTCCTTATTAATGGAATGTTGTTTTACTTACCTTAACAGACAGAAATCCATTTATAACATAGAAGAATTCCTTCATAAGCTTTGCCAGCTCAGGATTAGACCATGTGTTGAAGTTAAAAGGAAGAACCAACTTTTGGTGACAAAATACAGAGGTGATGTGGAGCCAAGCCAGTCTGAAAACTATTTATTATTGTTTGTAATGATATCTATCTATCTATATGTATATATGGGATCAGGTTAAATGCAGTAGGTAATAGACAATGATTGTGCGTGTGTGCATGTGTGATAGATAGGATGTCTGGGGGAAGTGGACCACCTGTGAATGATGCAACAGTGCATATTAGAGGCCTAAGGTACTTTTTTGATATCTAGAAGAATACCAAATACTTTTATGTGGGTTTGAGATAGACTCATTGTGAGAAATCTAAGAACCTAAGTATTAGAACTATCTACATATCTGTATCTTTACTTCATTGTACTGTATGCTTCGGTCAAGTCGACAAATGTTATGAATAAGTACTTTATTTTTCATGGCTACATGTGCCATTTCTTCTTATTCACACCATGACTGATTACAAACTCTAGTATTCCCAGCAGCTTGGATTCTGTGTTTACTTAGCCAATGAAATATCAGTTAATGATTTTACGAGTAGCTAAGAATCTTCTACGCCTGTATGTATACTTGCTTATGCCATTAATCAGGTACATGCATCACCTACTGTCATAAACATGCCATTATTTCAGTAAGACTGATAACAATATCATGCCAAAAATACAGTTTATAGTGACTCATATATTTTACTTATCAGTCTGATAGATGGGCTGAAATCCTTTTCACAATAACCAAGCCAAGGTCACAATGGACAAATACATGCACTCTTGTCACAAATGCAGTGTCACAAATTATATCAATCATTTAGTTCCATTATTAGTATCAGATGCCATAGATTTTATCAACTATTTGAAAATAGACAAAGAACCCTATTTATCACAATCCTCTGTACACAGTAATCTGAACAGTGAGCACATTTTAACATTTAGGGCATTATTTGAGCAGAATTTGCTTGCCACTACCAGATGGACATTTATTGATACATCCTATTAGCCTGTCTAATTTGGATTTCTGTGAATATGTGCATGTCTTTAGGATGAACAGCAATATTCATGCTGTTATCTCTCGGATCTTCCCAGGCTATGGCTGCCCAGAGGGGAATAAGGAATTCACACGTAGTGGATAAGCCAAAAAATGATCACGTCTGATCTGTTAAACTGTGCCAGGGGCCTGCTGAGAAAACTGTTTTCAATATTTCCTCATTTGTTAAGTGAGTAATAAACATAATCAAATGTGCCTTTTTTCATAAGCAAACCAGCAGGTCATATCTAATAATGACTCATTTAAAGTCACACAGTAGGCAAGTGAAGAATGAGAGAATCAAACCCAAGACGATAGATGGTAGTTAATTACCAGGTTATAGTATTGCTCACTGCACTATATTGGTGAAGCAAAAGAGAGAGCTAAACTTCACACTGCAGGGTGAAAACTTTTTGCAAGTTATATCCTTAATTCCTGTTCACGTGCTGATGGTGCAAGAGAGAGAACAGAACCTATTTGATTGAGTATCTGCATAACTTAAGTCTTTTGCATTTTTCTCAAGGTACAGTAACTTGACTATGTGCTTATACAATTGATAGACAGTCTGGCTTGCAGCATAGACAAGGTTAAAACCTCCATAACAACACAACACAACTCTTTTGAACTCCTCTAACTCATAATGGAGCAGGTCTTGGTGACTTGCCATACAGTATATGAATTCACAACTAGGAAGGTGATAAACAAACAGATTCATATGGTTTGGCAAATGGTTTGTACCAAGTATCAAGGAATTTGTACTGAACTAAACAAGGAGATGGTATCTATTTCATGTTTTCTAGTTAAATATGTCTAAAACAGAAAATGAAACAAATTAAGATAAGGATTAGTTCTCAGCCCCTTTGTTTTGTATGTAATAATAATAATGGTTACTATTATTATAGCAATAACAATAATTATTTCAACAGACAATACATAATTTGATTTTTATGCCTACTTATATCAACAGATATTACTTGGGATTTCTCCCTGCATTTTTAATCTAAGCTACCAAGAGAGACTGATACACCTCTGTAGTACAGAGTAACTCCTTACAATGTAGATTCACTCTTCGCTTGAAGGTATTATTCTTTTTTTCAGAGACACATAAGATCAAATATGGCAGTCACAGAGCCGGTCAAAATCTGGTTTGGTTTAGCATATTTTATTGCACTGAGCATGTTAAATTCTGCTGAAGATAAAAACTGTGTTGTGGAAATTGGTGCTTTATCTGTGAGGTGCAGAGATTTAGGAGTTTGTTATAAATGTATGAGAAGGCATGTGTCCTCCCATGCATGGGGCGGTGAGGGGGCAAGATTGTCCTAACTCAGAAAACAAATCCATCTAAGTAATATTCCAAGAAAATTATTTGTAAGAAAATGTGCTTAAGAAATTCACTTTTACTGGCCTGTTATACTATCATTATGTATAGCTGTTTCCCTTTGTGTAGAGGGATGATGGTCTGAGTAAACATCAGATGACTCTAATCTGAACCTACTAGTTTAGACACCTGTTACAGGTGACATGGGAGCAAAGACAAATGCAGCTAAACCATCTCACCTATCTTGAGAAGGAGGGGAATGGTATGTGCCTGGACACATCTCTTCAGTACATGTGAAGGTGCTGTCTAGAAGGGGGTGCAGGGCCATTTGTTATATACACTCTGAGGCACATACATATAGCATAGTGGTCCATTGAATAGTAAACTTTTGGATACATCTGGCATGTGAAAGGGATGTTAGGGCTCAACTACAAAACGCTGTGCCCTAGTGTTTGAATTACAGCTCCCACTACCCCAGGGGAATGAATGTGTTCTAGGACATTTGTTCCATAAGACTTAGTGGGTCTATAGATCAATGTACATCAAGAATGAACAATAAGAAACAGCATAAGATAGTGAAATGTAAGTGATGAGCAGTGTGATGTAAATAAAAACATTGACTTGCACCTAATTCATAAAGGGACGTAAGACATACTAGGACTATATGTGGGGAACAGTTGGTCTACTAGCCATTGATGATCCTTTTTTTGGCATATCATTTACAGAAAGTTTAATTTTGAAAAAATGAGCCAAAAATAGAAAAATAGTTTGTTTTTATGCTTTAGGAAGGCACATTATGTTTATTATGATAGAGATATATTTTATGATGTATGCCTTTATTTTTTAAGTGATTTAAACATGTGATGATGCTATGATGATGCTGATTGGGTGCTTTGTATTGGTGTCCATATTTAAGAATGTTTTTTTGAAATGTAACTGTTTTGAAGTCTGATGAAGCGTTGAGAGAACGCGAAAGTGCTTACTTGCACTGCAGGAATAAAAGAGTTTTTATTAGCCGTGGTGAGCCCTATCTGTTTTTTGACTTTTGATACTGGATCTGAGAGGGCTCCTTATCCAGGACTGTGTGTTGTGTTTTCTCTCTCTCTCTCTCTCTATATATATATATATATATATATATATATATATATATATACACACACACACACACACACACACACACACACACACACACACACACACACACACACACACACACACACACACATATTATGTTTATTCAAAAAGCCAAAATGTTGAAACTCAAAATGTCTAAAATGCAGAATGTTGAAGTGCATTTAATGCAGGGGGGCAGCCACCTTGCAACACCTATGTTGGGGGGCTGTACCCCCCCACACCTTTGCTAATTATATAAACAACTCCAGGGTCTTACAACAGTGGGGAAAGTGCAAATTCTACTTCCAGAATTTTGCACTTTTGACATTTTGTACCTTCAACATTTTGGCACAGAACCATATATATGGTTCTGTTATGTTTGTTAGAAAAGCCAAAATGTCGAAACGTATTTAATGCAGGGAGGCAAGCCATCCTGCAACACAGTCCCCCACAACCCCTGATAATTATATATATCGACTCCAGGATCTCACAACAGTAGGAATAAAGGCAAGTTCCACTTTCAACATTTTGCACTTTCAAATTTTGGCACAGTACCATTGCCAACCTTTTTGGTAAATTCCATTTTGGCAAGCAACATTGGGACCATGTGGTATGTATTTTTAAACAGCAGTGTGTATGACAAAGACATCCTGCAAGTGTGATTGACTACATCACATTGTCCACAACCAACAGTAACCAACCAAATGCATGGGAACAGGGTTGATGCTGACACATATGAATAGCTAACATATGTATTATGTGCACATGTCACATGTTATACAGCCCATCCACTACAAATGTGGATGATGATGACCACTATATGCAATTCCTGGCCTAATGCTCAGGAGAGACAGAATGGGCTGTTAGTTAAATGCATGTATTACTTCTGCGTTTCTTTAGCACTCAGAAAGGAGGAACCAGTATCTGGATATCTTTGAACTGTGCTACAGTATAGACTGGAAATGTTTGTAAAGAAATTGCAGAGATAACCTTTAACAGTAAGTGAAGGTTTACTAAAGATGTTTGTTGTTTAAAATAAATAGGGCAGGAATTGAATAACTTATGTAATGTTGCTTAGGTTATATGATATATAGCAATATATGTGAAGTATAATGTTTGTTATTGTAATATAGTTTGATTACTTTTATGTGAATGTAAATTTGCCTGTCTCACAAGTGATAATTCAATAAAGGTGTATTAGAAAAGAAAAGAAAAACAGTTATTTGCAACATTAATGTTTTTGGCTTAAAGCCTTCAAAGAGATAAAAACATAAAACACATTTAGGTTTAAAGGCAGTTCAAAAGCTCATTATTCAATTAAACCACACCTATTAAAGCATAGTTTAATTTTATTCTTGTCTGTAAACCAGCTTAAGTTAACAATAAATAAGTCCATTTAAATTGCATTCAGTCCCCGAGGATATGTCTGAATAGTTATGTGCATCATTTCAAGCCAAAGTAAAAATTAATTTACATTTCTTCCATCCTTTTAAACTACATGTGTCACTGATTGAGAAATAGCACAAACGCATTTTACAACAAATAACACAATGCATGACACTCACTGACATGCAGTGCTACTAAACTTACAGGACACATACTATTCAATTCCTTGATGTGCTTTTGTTCTCTTCTTTTTAACTTCTCACAGTCTTGCAAATATTCCTATGTAGAGAGGGTGTAGTCGCATGATTCTCAACTGTTTAGATTTTCACATAATGTGCAGATTTTTGCCTCATATTTTTTAGTGTTCTTCATATAATTTGGGTTCTCTGGCAAACTGCTGAGGATTGAAATCACTAGACAATGACATGCATTTGAATTTCAGACTTTATGTTGTTGTATCTTTTGGCTTTTCCCAGTTAGGGGTCGCCACAGTGGAACTCCGGTCCGCTAGTGATTGGCAGTAGATTTTTACGTACCAAGTTGCCATCCCTGACGTACAACCTTCAATGAAGGTACGCCCACTCACGCATGTCTCCATACAGAAGACACTTTAGCTGAGAATCGAACAGGATAATGTCTTACTGTGAGGCGACAACGCTACCGCAGCACCACCACCGCAGTCTTGTCCTTCCAAAAATGCATGCTAACATGAACCCTATTATTCTAGTAACTTTTTAGGTTTATAAGGGCAATATTTAAAATCTGTCCCCATTTTTGGGCCTTTGTTCCCCCATTATTTTTTTGCTTTGTCCAGATTGCTTATGCTAAGAGGTTGAGAGGTATGAGTTACAACCAATAATAACAATATATTCAGATTATAATTACTGCCATTAATACTCCAAGTGATGGCTTCCCCTATCAATAACAACATACTGCATCTAGCATGTTCATGATACCTTAAAAATTAGGAGTAACTTTTGCTCCATTTTAGCTGTCCGCTTATAGTACAAATGTCTATTTCTCTGATAAGGAAACACAATTTTCTTTGGCAAAATGGATATAATCTGTGGATCTGTTTGTAAAACATGACAATTTTTAAGAATTATCTGTTTAAACTTAGCCAAAAGTTGCTATAAGTCAGTGTCACATTGAAAACCTCCAGCTTAGCTAATGCTCAGGACCTTCAGGACTTGTAGTCTATAGTTTTCCCATTCTCTTTCTTTTTCAATATTGTTGCCTGACATTATTCAGACTGAAATTGACCAAGTTCAAATATACCCTTTTTACAGCATCTTATCAACTTCCTATTTCATTTTCCTTTTAGTGTCCATGCAATACTCCTATGTGTCCTTAAAATTTTAATACCACAGAGGATCTATTAAATGTGAAGGAAATGCATGCTGTTTGCCAAGAGAAATGTGCAGACAGCTCTTTCTTTTAGAGGCCAATGTACTACAGATGTTCTTTTCCACTTAAATTCAAGGACACATGTATTCAAAACTTTCATTGAACTTTTACTAACATATTTTTGTAAATTTGAGACCTAAACCACTGATACCTATCTCAATAGTATATCATCAATGAAACAACTGCACTGCATCATTATACAATGGTAAGGCATCAAGGATGTTCTTAGCCTGTGTCTTGCTATACAAAATGTTACTTTTAATGGAAGCTGACAGGAAAACAGCATATGAGTGAAGCAGTACAGGCATTGGCTGATGGGTTGCACAGGATACCACATACGATGGATGGGATGTAACATAGTGATACTGGTTTAATGACAAGCAATCTCCCTCTGAAATTGAGTACACTGTGTCTGCTGTAAATGCACACAAACAACTTGTGGCAGATGTTTGAGAGGCATGAGATCTC
>NC_056745.1:170629718-170639718 GCF_019279795.1 Protopterus annectens | reverse complement strand
CTTTAGTCCATAACTCGTTGTTAATTCTTCCCAAAAAATCCCATGAATCCTTAATAAGATGTTTATGTTGATTAGCAATATTTTTGAAATTTTGATCAATAAATACTGCTAAAGGATGGGTTTTTGATCCACGGGCCGAAACTATAGGTCTAAATGGAGGTTGATCAATGTTTTTGTGAATTTTTGGTATCCCAAAGAAACCAGGAATGGTGGGATGCAGTTGTCGAAGAAAATGATAAGTAGTCTGGTTGATACGTTGTTCAACTAGATATTCTTCGAGAAGAGAATCTATTCTGTTATAAGCAGTCTGAATCTCATTATGAGAAACCAGACAATATGTATCCCCTTGCATCAAGATGTGTCTTAAAGCATTTTTATAATCTGTTTGTTTAAAAATTACCAATCTTCCACCTTTGTCTGGTTCCATGAAACGTAGATTTTTGTTATGTTTTAAATTCTCTAGTAGAGTAGCTTCATCTAATTTGAGGTTGTAATTCTGCCAAAAACCATTGGTGTTTTTGCCATATGATTCGTATATTTCTCTGGTAACTATATTCTCAAACGCATTCAGAAGAGGGTGGAGGGGGGGTTGTATACACTCCTTCTGATGGAGACATAGTTGTCACTGTTCCCAGAAGCCTTTTCAGAAACCCCTTTGTTATGTATAATTGCGAGGTTTAACTTCCTAAGGAACAGTTTTAAATCAATCAAAATTTGGGCCAAATCTCCTTTAAAACTTTTTATAAATTTAAAACCTTTAGAAAACAAGTTGAAATGAGTTTTTTCCAGTTTCAAATCACTGTAATTATAAATTTTGTATCCAAGATATTCAGAAACTATTCCATTTTTTTGTGTAGTTATAACATCTATCTCTCCCTGTTCCCCCTGTAATTCCAATCCTGGTTTTTCAAATGGGAATTTGAGTTGGTAGCATTCTGGTGTTTGTTGGCTAAGCGTTCTGACCTCTGTGGGCCTAAAAAAACTTCATTTGGTTCTTGAAAGGAATCCAATTCATCCAAGGAACATGAATGTGCAACAAAAGTGTCCCTGTTGTGATTTCTGTCCTCAAATGAAACCCTTACATTTCTCATGTTGTGTCTATTACTAGGGAGTATTGTACCTGTTCTCCTATTATACCCCTCCCTGGGTCTGGGTTGAACAGTTTGGGTATTAAAAACAGGTTGTGGGTAACTTTTCTCAGTCTCATATTGCCCCTTGTCCATAAAGTATTTCTTTTGTTTCCTTTCAAATACTTTATCAACTTTAACATTAATTCTTTTTAAAATTCTTTCAAACAATTCTTGGTATTGGTCAAACAACAAATCGTTAATAATAATAAGATGCAAGTTATTAACTTCTGTCAGTAATGTTTTTAAATGTACTTCGTTATATTTTATAAGCTTTAATATCAATGAAAAGCCACATTCATCGAAAAAACCTTGAAATTCTTTAATAATGTGGTCAGTGTAAGAAATACCGAAAGGGTATTTATGAAAACGAAGTCCCTGAGGGACAATCTTGTTGTTTAAACACAAATGAAGATAATTGTTTTCAATTTCTAAACATTTAAACTTGTAAAGAAATTTTTCAAACTTGAAAATAGAGTCTTTGAGACTGGAGACAATGTTCTCATCTCCATTAGAAAGTTTTTTTGCAGCAGTGTAGTTCCCCTTATTCGTATTGTTAGAAAAGACAAACTTCTTTTCTAAAATGCCTTTGTAGGAAGTTTTGCGAAAAGAATCAGCCCCTGTAGCAGTTCGTGAAATGGAAGGGACTGAACCGCTGTTTACACCGTCTTTAAAGGAATGAGAAACAGTACCTTTGGTGTTGGTTAATCGTGGAAACCCTCGAGAATCTCCTTCATCCAAAAAGGAATGGTGTAAATTGTTGTCCAGTAACGTCGGAGCGCCAAAGTTTGTGTTTCTTCTCCTAGGCTGGTCCTGACCTGCTGTACTCGTTCCTTCCCCAAGATCTTCATGCACGGAAGTGGGAGATGAGGTCACAGGTGGTTTCGGACCCATGGAGGAATGACTGCGAGTGGCAACGGCTCCCTCTAGTGGTTCCTTCTGGGTAAACAAGTCTATTAATTTAGTTAAATCACCTCGGAGAGAAGAAAGTTCTTCTCTCAAACAGAAGACTTCATTTTGGGTCTGAATCAGCGTTAGGCTCGCCTCCAACACGTTGTCGGCTCCCAAAAGGGTAGAATCATTAGGCGACTGGTTCATGGTAGAAAAAAATCAAAACCAATCGCAACAGCACTGATGTCAATATAGTGGGATGACTTTGAAATAAAATAGAATTGAATGTTAGTTTTTTCTTGTTCAACACTGCAAGTGATCCCTTAATCAAGATCCAAACCAGGTGGCTCGATAAGGTGAATGAACAGAAACAAATGCCACAAAGCAGAGAAAAAATCTGAAACTAGTAACAAACACAGTTCACCTGATAAGAGCCCGATCCTTTAATGGAAAATACAAATAGTTAACATGAGCGCTTTCGTCTGCAAAAATACAAACTTCATCAGATAAAATCCCACTAATACTGACATACTTTATATAGAAAATAATTAACCAGTGAGGTTTTACATTCAATGAATCAATAAATCAATTAAAATCTTAAAATCTTAAAAAGGCAAGGTGCTTAAATAGCTGTTTAAAACATCAAACCTGAAAGCCTAAAAAGGCTGTAATGCACCAGTTAAAAAACTTTAATAAACATTTTGATTAAAAATGCTATAGTTGAAAGATGTATGTATAAGTTATGTAAATGTATAAAAATATATGGGCTGTGTGAATAAGTTATATGTTTTTATGTTTATTATATTTTTTTTTTTTAAAAGGAAAAACAAACTTTTTCAAACTATATTGGCCTTTCCTACTAAAATAGCCTTGATATTAATGTATTTGTTTAAACCGGGAAAAATATTAGATTTTAATCTTAGTTGCCATCTTATTTCTTTCTGCAACAAAATGTTTTTAGGGTCTCCCCCTCTGATTTCTACATCAACGTCAATAATTCCAAATTTAAAGGATGGAAAAAACTGACAAATAGTGGTATGTTTGTATAGGGCACTTGTTTCCTTTTTAACTTTTATGTCGTTTCTATGTTCATAAATCCTTTCTTTCAAGTGACGTTCCATTTTGCCACGTAGAAACATGAGCAATGACAACAAGTTGCCAAATACACCACCATGGAGGTATAACAATTACCCCTGCAAAATTTTACTACACTGTTCAAACCATTGTTCAAGGTAATACTGTTTGAAGTGTTGATGAAAGAACAATGGGCACATCTGCCACATGGGTGGGTACCCCTAGTATTCCTGAAGGAATGGTCTCTTCCTTCCAATATTCTCTTGAAATTATTGCCCACTCGGTGGATAAAAGTAGGTTTGTTACCTATAATGTCCATTACTTCAGTATTGGTCTTAAGGATAGACCAATTTTCATGTAAAATCCTTTTAAAAATCAAAGAAAAGTTGTTGTGTTGAATAGAACAGGATCCCAAAAATTCTTTAAATCTACCTTCTGATATGTCCATGTTCAAAATGGGATGCCCAAGTAAAGGTTTGAAACGTGTACCCCATCCCTGATAGACCTCCGTCAAAATCTTGGCCACTAAATCACTGGGATAACCCCTTTCACAAAACATTTTGCCCAAGTTAATAAATTCTTGTGTAAGATCGTCAAAATTGGATGTCATCCTTGCCACTCTGACAGCTTGACCTTTTATAATACTTTTTTTCTGAAAGTAAGGGTGTTGGCTGTCAAAGTGGAGATAACTATTACACCAAGTTGGTTTTCTATACACTTGAGATTTAAAGCCACTAGGAATTTTTGTGAGTGTAATATCTAAGTAATTAATAGATTCCCTGTTGGCTTGATAAGTGAAGGACAAAAAGGAGGTAGATTTGTTGATATAAGACATAAATTGATCCAGCTCTTCCTGAGTCCCTTCCCAAATAACAAAAATGTCATCCAGGAATCTGAAGTAAGCTTTGATTTTAACAAAGAATGCACTCTCAAAAATGTATTGGGTTTCCCATTCTAATAATACCAAATTGGCGTAAATGGGGGCACAAGCCGCCCCCATAGCTACACCACTAACTTGTTTGTAAAAGACACCTTCGAAATTGATGAAATTGTTGTCCAAAACAGTTTCCATTAGTTCTAATAATAAACATTTCCTATCCAGTGTTAATTCTGAATACTTGTGAATGCTTGCCTCAAAAAATTCAAAACCATCATTCCTTGGGATACAAGAAAATAAGTCTTTCACATCGATGGTAATAAAAAGACTATCTTTAGTCCATAACTCATTGTTAATTCTTCCCAAAAAATCCCATGAATCCTTAATAAGATGTTTATGTTGATTAGCAATATTTTTGAAATTTTGATCAATAAATACTGCTAAAGGATGGGTTTTTGATTCACGGGCCGAAACTATAGGTCTAAATGGAGGTTGATCAATGTTCTTGTGAATTTTTGGTATCCCAAAGAAACCAGGAATGGTGGGATGCAGTTGTCGAAGAAAATGATAAGTAGTCTGGTTGATACGTTGTTCAACTAGATATTCTTCGAGAAGAGAATCTATTCTGTTATAAGCAGTCTGAATCTCATTATGAGAAACCAGACAATATGTATCCCCTTGCATCAAGATGTGTCTTAAAGCATTTTTATAATCTGTTTGTTTAAAAATTACCAATCCTCCACCTTTGTCTGGTTCCATGAAACGTAGATTTTTGTTATGTTTTAAATTCTCTAGTAGAGTAGCTTCATCTAATTTGAGGTTGTAATTCTGCCAAAAACCATTGGTGTTTTTGCCATATGATTCGTATATTTCTCTGGTAACTATATTCTCAAACATATTCAGAAGAGGGTGGAGGGGGGGGGTTGTATACACTCCTTCTGATGGAGACATAGTGTTCACTGTTCCCAGAAGCCTTTTCAGAAACCCCTTTGTTATGTATAATTGTGAGGTTTAACTTCTTAAGGAACAGTTTTAAATCAATCAAAATTTGGGCCAAATCTCCTTTAAAACTTTTTATAAATTTAAAACCTTTAGAAAACAAATTGAAATGAGTTTTTTCCAGTTTCAAATCAGTGTAATTATAAATTTTGTATCCATGATATTCAGAAACTATTCCATTTTTTTGTGTAGTTATAACATCTATCTCTCCCTGTTCCCCCTGTAATTCCAATCCTGGTTTTTCAAATGGGAATTTGAGTTGGTAGCATTCTGGTGTTTGTTGGCTAAGTGTTCTGACCTCCGTGGGCCTCAAAAAACTTCATTTGGTTCTTGAAAGGAATCCAATTCATCCAAGGAACATGAATGTGCAACAAAAGTGTCCCTGTTGTGATTTCTGAATGTAAAACCTCACTGGTTAATTTTTTTCTATATAAAGTATGTCAGTATTAGTGGGATTTTATCTGATGAAGTTTGTATTTTTGCAGACGAAAGCGCTCATGTTAACTATTTGTATTTTCCATTTATAAGCCTAGCCAAAGTGTATGTGGCTTTCACCACCCCATGTAATGATACAAAAGTGTACAATTTAAATTAAATTTAGTTTACTGTGCCTCTATCTAGCAATGACACAGAGATGACCCCGGGGGGTAAACCTACGATCCCCCATCCATTCGTCCAGATTTCTCTTGAAGAGAGTCAGTGAGTGGCTCTGCCTAACATGGACAGGTATCCTGTTCCAGAGTGCGGGAAGCCTCTGGGTTATAAATCTGTCCCTCCAGCATGTCCTATTCATATTTGTGCTGAGGTTTAGATCTTTAGCTCTTGTGGCTCTGATGGATTTGGATTTTTTGAGGTGGAGCATGTCCATTAATTCTGAATTGGACATGGCCTTATACGTAAGGCACAGATCACCTCTGAGCAGGCGGTATGCTACTGAATAGAGCTGGAGCTTTTTCAGTCTGGCAGCATATGACATATGCTAGAGACCCTTGATCCTCTTGGTAAGGTACTTTTGGGGTCTCTCCAGCTGCTGCAGGTGCCAGGTGAGGTACATACCAAATGGGGCATTATACTCAATCATAGGCCTGATAAGGGAGGAATATAAGGGTACAATGACATCCTTTGATCTGGATGTGAATCCCTTCATGATAAGGTGGGCAAGGTAGAAGGTCTTTCTAACCACTTTGGCAACGTGGGTGTCAAATGAGAGGTCACTGTCAACTTGGGTCCCCAGGTCCCTGATTACTTTTTCCATACTTAATGGATTACCACTTATGTGGTAATTTGTGGGTACTTTGTTTTTTCCAAAGGGGATGACTATACATTTTTTGGCATTTAGTTTAAGGCCATGACTCTGGCACCAGTCGTCTGTTTCTGTGAGGCCCTTCTGGAGGATGCATGTGTCAGCTGGTGTGTCGACTATGGCACCTAGTTTGCAGTCGTCTGTGAACTTTGTCAGCCACAACCCCCCTATGTTTGCCTGCACATCTGAGAAATAAATGCCGAATATGAGGGGTCCCAAAACAGAGCCCTGTGGGACTCCACTTGTGACTGGCTTAGAGTCTGACATAGCTCCAGCTATTCTGACTTTGTGGGTTCTGTCCTTTAGCCAGTTTGCAACCCATCTTGTGACAAACGGGTTTACATTTAAGCTGTTGAGCTTGTCTATGATGCATGAGTGGGGTATTGTGTCGAAGGCTTTTGCCAGATCCAGGTAGGCTGTATGAACTGCTTTGCCTTCATCGATGGCTCTAGTGACTGTTTCAAAAAAGTCCACCAGGTTTAAAAGACAGGATCTGCCTTTTACAAAGTCGAACTGGGTAGGGTCAATTGTCTGCAGGTCCCCGATGTCTTTGTTTATGAGTTCCATAATGATCCTTTCCATAGCTTTGCAGACCAGGCTGGTCAAGCTTATGGGGCGGTAGTTTCCAGGGTCTGTAGAGGTGCCACGTTTGTGGAGTGGGACCACTGTAGCTGTACACCAGTGTTCAGGGATGTATCCTGTAGCAAGGCTAAGATTAAACAGCATTCTTATGTGCGGGTTTAGCTCCTCTAGGAGTTCACATAGCACGCAACCCGGGACACCGTCAGGTCCCATGGATGCTGTATTTTTAGCTTTGCTGAGGGCAGCTCTCGCCTGGACATCTGAGATTTCAGGGAGGTTGCATTCAGTTGAGATATTTATTTCGTATTTTGGGGGAGAGAGAGGGGAGACATTTGCACTGAACCTGTCTGCCAGTATGTTGGCAATATCTGTGGGTTCAGTGTATTTTTTGCCATTATGAACTAACTCTGCGCATATCTGAGGGTTTCCGCCCAGGTTTCTAACATAACTGAAGAAGGCCTTGTGATTATCTTTAGTGTCCTTAGCGATTTTTCTCTCGAAATTGGCGTTGATGATTTTATTAGCGAACGTAGTTTTTTGCTAGTGCTGATCAGGGATGCCTTCCCTTTATGGGATTTTGCTCTGTCTTGCAGTAGCTTCCTTCTCTTGTTATAAAGTTTGTTTATGGCTGGGGTCCAGCAGATAGGATGCCTGCCTTTGGTGGAAAGGGTCTTGGTTTTATTTGGGATTGCATGATCCATGCATTCTTGGAGATGCCCGTAGAAAGCATCTGTGAAGGATTCAGCAGTGTGGGATGTGGTTTCCACTGGCCCAGGGGGCTTGAAGGATACCATTTCAGTCCTAAGGAGTGTAAAGTCGGCTTTTGAGAAGTTTCTCACTGTGGTCTTTTGTGCTGGGGGTGGAGGTGGGATATGAATATCTAGGGTTATTAGTTTATGGTCTGATCTCACTAGTGAGGGGTATACTTCTGGTGTTGAGCATTTTGTCCCCATGTTTGTGATGATTAGGTCAAGTATATGATTTCCCCTTATGGGGGAGGTGACTGGTTGTTCCATCGCATTTGAGTTGATGAATTCCAGGAACCTTTGGGCTAGGGTGTTGGGGCTTGAGTAATGCACCCAGTCTATGTTTGGGTAGTTGAAGTCTCCCAATATGATGGTATTTGGTGAGACATTCATATCCTCCAGTGTCTTCAGGAAGGCTGAATGGAGTTCCTGAGATTGTGAGGGTGGTCTGTAGCATGCTACAAGTTGTATAGCAGTTTTGCCTACGGTTAGTTGCACATGGATGGTCTCTGATGCTTCGTGCATTGCCACTAACCTGGAGGTGTAGGTGTCTTTAATGAATATGGACACTCCCCCTCCTTTTGTGGTTCTGCCCAGGTTTTGGGGCCGAAATGCATGATACAAGGTATAACCTGGTAGGGCTGGGGTGCTCTCAGGAGCCTTGAACCAGGTTTCAGTTACTGCACATACATCGATGCTCTCCATACTGAGGAGTGCTTCGAGAGCCTGCATCTTGAGATTTAGACCTCTGGCATTGAGCAGCATTACCCTTAGTTTTTTCCTTTATTGTTTTCTAAGGTGGTGGGTTTGTCTTTTGAGCCTTGCCTAAAAAAGGCACTATGGGGGTGGCAAGAGCCTTAGCCAATATCCGGAAGCCCAGTGGTGACAGGTGCAAGCTGTCCCTTGCGAAGCAGCGTGGCTTGTCCAGAATGTCATCCCAAGCAGACAGACATTGGATCCCCCTAGAATGACACCAGTAATTGAGCCAATTATTAAAGCTGATCATCTTGTCTTTGTATTGTGGCATCATTCTTGGTGAGGGCAAGATGCTGCTGAGGGTCAGAGTCATACCGGTCTGGGCTACATAATCAGAGAGCTCCTCTATGTCTCTTTTCATGTAGTCCAAGGAGGTACGTCTCAGGTCATTCATGCCGGCATGGACAATGACGGAGTCATATTTGTACTTGCTTTGGAGTGACCTGAGTGCCTGTGTTATGTGGCGGATACTAGCTCCTGACAGGCAGCTCACCGTTACCCTCTCTTTGTTCAGCCTGGTAAGCGGGACGTCAGTGTTTCTGACTATAGAGTCACCTATTACTAGTGTATCAGGCATGGTGTTTCGCCTTAAGGGCTGTGATTGTTTGGCACACTGACTTTGTGCACTATGTGTTGCTTGTGCAGAGTTTTTAGGTGGTGTTTTCTTGGATGTCTGCTTTGGGAGCCTCTGTTGTTTCGGTAAGTTTTTTATTAGAGCCTCCGAGTATGTCGTTGTGTTACTATGTGTCTGGTTTGCAGTTTTGGTTGGTTTATGTGAGACTGGGTTTGTTGTGTGTGTGGTTACCTTCTCCTCCTGTCTGGTATGCTAGTTTCGTGTTGAGAGAGTTCAGCCTCCAGTTTGGCTATATAGTAGCATCTCTCACATGTGTTTGTGTTTGTTGGGAGGAGGAGAGGGTTGTCTGTGTACATGAGACAATTGTAACATTGTCTCAGGATTCCCAGATTAACCAGCTGAACTGGAGAGCACGTCAGTAATATACCACTCGACATGCCAGAATAGTAATAAGGGGGTGATGTGTAACTGGGTCAGAGAGAGGACTTTGAAGGGAAGTGGGTATTAGTATGGGTTGTAGGTGGATGTAGTGCTTATGTTAGTTTAAGGGTGCTTCACTTAAAAGAAAGGTTTTAGGAGCAAGTGCTAGGCTTATGATAAAGCGAATAGACTGATTTTGTTGAAAATAGAGCTTTCTTAAGGGAAAAATTGAAGTGCAGACTTGGCGGAGCCAGGAATAGTTTAAGCCTGCTTAACTGGCACTGCGCTATGCACACAAAACCAGTATTTGAGATTTTAAATTTTGTGCTTCTAAACTTTCTCTATTATGTGGATTCGGCTTCTTGGGCTTGCATTACTGAAATTCGAGATTTCAGTATTTTGAGCTTCTGAAGTGAATCCATATGTGTGTGTGTGTGTGTGTATATATATATATATATATATATATATATATATATATATATATATCTATAGATATTTATATATATATATATATATATATATATATATATATAGATATAGATATAGGTATACATATGCATATACCTATAATATATATATATATATATATATATATATATATATATATAGATATAGGTATACATATGCATATACCTATTATATATATATATA
>NC_056745.1:170617218-170624718 GCF_019279795.1 Protopterus annectens | reverse complement strand
CTAAATTCCACTGGTGACTGAGCTAGCAGATGCTACTAGTGGCATGACCAAATATTTTTCACCTTATCATTACATAGTCCCAGCAAACTACTGGCAGTTCATTCTTCCACAGTGCATTGGCTGACAGCATTCTGCAGTTTGCACATGCCGAAATACACTCCTTTTTCATTTGTAGAGCTGCATTGTCGTACTATTGCTAAAGCAATGCACAACAAAAATATTGTTCTACTAATAACTGCTATTATTAGGGTAAACAGTGGTTGATGCAACTATTCTGTACCAGGGATTGTTCAAAGCATCAGACATACAGTTCTATTAAGAAAAAAATGTAATTTTTTTATAATGTATTTGGCATACAGGAGTAGCAGTCCTGGCTTTGAAAAAGTTCTTACTTTTGGAGAGGAAAAGTTAATATAGCACAGTACATCCAACTCTGGGTGCACAAAGGCTAGATTGTGCCACATTAGTTTACTTCATATCCCAGAATCAATTAAGGCAGCTAACGATAATTTTTCCTTACACTGAGGCTTGCCTATTAAGTTAACATATTAAAAATGGAATTAAAATAATAAAAAGCTTACCAATTATTTAGAAAAAATATTATAATAATAATATATTCAGTCTATTAAATGAAAACATGCAGTGGTTCTTTATTAATCTTTATGTAATGCATTGAATTCATTATTGTTTCAAAATAATCATACAAATTAATGGGATGATCAACATTAGTTACAGTGTTAATCTCAAATGTGTTGACATCATGTCTAGTATCATCTGTCCCATATCATAGCACTCATCCAACGAACGCAGACCTTCTTGCCAAAACCTGTTAAATAGACCTGGGTGATGTGCCTTCTGGCACAATATGTGCCTATTCTAGCAGTAGTTTCTTAAAGCGAACAAAACCACTGAATGTTGTAAATTGCAAGCACTTTGCTCAGTTTCACATTTAAAAAATCATTGCCCACCTTATGTCTGTATATCATGTCCTTGCAAACACTGCTACTGTAAATTACATGCCTGGGATGCCAGTTGGAGAGTGTTAAATAGTTTTTAGATAATGTTGCTGATGGTCATACAGTCTGCCAGTCTAAATGGAAATAAATGAAAATGTACTATTTTTTTTTTGTTTGCATAAAATAAAGGAAATATTCTAGTGCTGTCCCTCTGCCTGCACCACCACTGCAGCCCCCTCATCTTAGACCCCTAACCACACTTCATGCCATCTGAAAGAATCCTGATGCAAGAGTAAACTGCCACAACCAAAACAGACAGTTTAGTGATCACATAAAATGCACTTCAGATACATGATTAGTCACAATAAAGAAGATCTCATTATTGACTAATTTACATGTCTCTGAATCACCAGTAATTACTACCAGCAGTAATCAACACTTTTGTTTCACACACATACAGACATTAATGTACACACACACACACACACACACACACACACACACACACACACACACACACACACACACACACACACACACAAACATTCACTTTATGTGACATATACCCCAGACATACTCAACCATTCACCATATACACACACACACACACACACACACACACACACACACACACACACACACACACACACACACACACACACCTACATTACTAATCCTCTAACTAACTCCTCCATTGCAACCACCCAGGCAGATATGCACACACACAAACACACGCGCACACACACACACACACACACACACACACACACACACACACACACACACACACACACACACACACACACACACACACACACACAGTCATCTGTGGCCACACATATCCAAGCAGAGGTGCACACACACTGCCACATACATTGGCAGACTGCCACACACCCCTACCACTAAGGCTCTGTAGCCCCATAGCTAATCTTACTTTCTTACTGATCACTCCCATTGGCTATAACGGGGGACACATCATTTTGCCCATGTTCATTAACACAGCTGGCAGTGCAAATGTATGCAGCCAAGCAAAGGTCTGAATTGCTTGGCTGTGTACCTGCCCTAATCAGAAGCATTTCTGTGGGAGAACACATGACTAATTAGCATTAGGCTCTTCCCAGAATGCCTGATTAGCATTTAGCTTGGCCTTTCAGACAGTCCACTGGGGTGATTATATTGATCATACAGAATAAGTATGATGGGCCTCTCTCTGAATCAGAATGAAAATTCACTGGTGTTTTTGTCTGAATCCAAGGGCCGGTTTTACAGGCTATTTCTTGTCTTGTCATTACAAATGTCTGTCTACAGGGTTATCCTCATGCACTGAGCTGACCTTCTGCAACAGAATTCTATAATCTTAAACTGGTTGGACCTTTCTTTGAGAGTTCTAGAAATTTGGAACAATCAGTTCTCAGTTATCAAAGATCTGACCTAAATGTAAGCGACAGATATTTCTTTGTTCATTTTTCTATTTTCATTAATTTAAATGCAGTGTTATTGTTTATAGTTGTTAAAGTTCAAGGCCGAATAGAAAGAACCACATATATTAAGTAAAACTGTTCTTTGAAGTAAAGCCAGTATAATATGATTAGCAAAGGAATAAACTGAAGCTCTAGTTGATTATTGTGAATGAAATTGTATATGCAGTTAACAGAAATAATTGCTTTGATTTCAGTAAATATACTATTTATGGCATACTGCACAATGTGTCACCCAGAAGTATGTATGAAGGAAATAAAGCAGTAATATGAGAATAAAAAGTAATGCAAATGGAATCAGAACTAGAAATTAATATCAGTGCATTAGAAGTAGCTTTGATAAGAAATGACAAAATCATTCCAAATGACTGTAGTTGTAATGACCACAAGAATATATATGGTGGAATTGAATAAAGTTATTATGCCAAGGGAACTATTTCTGCTTACCTTAGTTCAGTAAATCTTGGAGAATGACAGTAGTTTGCTAATGAAGATGTGGTCTCCATACTTCAACAGTCTAGTTTAAATGATTTGTGGGGAAGATGCACTAGCAGAAAACACTGAGAACAACATGGTGCAAAATCATCTTCTGTGAATATCATTTTACTGAAACAATATTTAGTGTATCAGCAGAGGCTGAGATGCACATAAAAAAGTAGTGCCATTAAAGTGGCAATGCACTTTTCAGTAAAGATACCTGCAGGCAGAGTTGTTCTTTTTATCCAACCTACAGTAGCCCCAGAATTTGTAATATATATATATATATATATATATATATATATATATATATATGTGTGTGTGTGTGTGTGTGTGTGTGTGTGTGTGTGTTTAGGGTATACAAAGTCCCTGGCACCGGAGTATTCCTTCTGTGTGACTTTGGGATTGCTTTTGTTGCAGTCTGCTGATGGAGTCATAGAATGAATCAGTCTTTTTCTTGTCAGTCATGAGATGTTGATGAATCTTTTGAATTGCAGACTGCCAATAACTACTCACATAAACCATGAAAATAATTTGCAGGATTAGAATATATTAACCTGAAAACAGATGATGTATGTGGGGATATCTAATACTGAATGGTGAAACACTTTTTTGGAATGTGGCTTAAGATATATTGAAGACATTGAACTATATTATATACTGGAAGTAAAATCGAATGCTGAAATATTTAATAAAATCGGGAACAATAAAGAAATTTTATAGCATATATCTGAAGTAAAAAATATGGAATTATCTGACAAAATCTTAGTCAACAAATTAATTAGGGAAAACAGTAAAGCACAGTTCAAAGTTAATGTCGCAGGAAGTATAAGTTAGGACAAGATACGGATATTTTTTCATTTCTTTCTGTTTGTTTATCTGGGTAGAGCACTGATCTTCAGGGACTTTTTTAATACTCAGCCCATGAGTGCTATCTGGTTAAGTGACTTACTCAGAGTCACACAGTTAGGTAATAGAGGCTGAGGGAGCCAAACCCTGGACCACAGAAAACAGCTCGTTAAGAGCGCCTTAATCCTCTGCGCCAACTGCCAACGAAAGCGGAGTGCAAACTATAAACAAAAAATGGAAAGATCAACAAACAATCACAACAAATCCTTCTTTTCATTTATAAAATCAACCAAGAAACAATGAAGACACAATACACTGTCATTGAGTGAAATAAACTGGTAATATTCAGGCTACGTTTAATGTTGTTGCTAAATATCTGTATTGTTATTATACTTCTTACAGGCACAAAAATAGAGTCCATCAAATGCGTCTGTCTTTTTAACCAGTGCAGGCAAATAATGCTATAAACTGAACACAGAAACACTGCTGCATACATATGCAGTCACTTTTTGATAAGTCTATAGGCTCACTTTTACAGAGTTATGTGTGCTTCTTCACTGACCACTGTAATCATCCTACCCTTAGCTTATACCCATTAAATAGCTTATTAACAAAAATGGCAGTTCATGGCCACAGCCAAATTCCATAGACGAGCTGGCTAGTATAGTACTAGAAAACAAAAAGACTGATTAATGTAGAAGGTTCAGAACTATTGTTAAAGCTGCCCTAGTCAGTAGTTGAGACACAGAGTTGTTTTTCAGGCCTTAGCAATTTTCTCAGTCAAGCACTAGTTTGTTTCTTATGACTCTCAGTGGTAGATTGTATTCACTTTTGTGCACAATAGTCTCCCAGGTAGAATCAGGGAACAAACCAGGACTGGAAGCTAACCTGAGTACCTCCTTTGGCAGACCAGCAGTCACTGTTCCAACATGCAGAATCAGGATTTATTTCATCTGCAGAACCAGAGTCAACCATTTCCTGTCTGGGAATCAGCTGGTCAGCGTATCTCCAGCAGGAAATCCTTGAGTCCATACCCTGAACTCAGTATGGGCTAACCTTACCTCATCCCTGATTATTTTTGGACTCTACTTTGGGCTTTCCCCATGGTGCATTACATACACAATGAATCCTCTTCACTGAAAAATATAGTCTTTGTGTGTCTGTTATGCTGGAAATTTTACAAGTACTGTTTTTTCATGGAGAATTAAAAAGACATGGCTTCATTAAGTCTAGTCTGGTTTTGATGCAATCTACTTAAGGACAGTTCTGCAGATGTCTTTCCTGTTGTTTAATTCATAGTTGCTGTGTATCATAACAAGAACATTTAAATGGTATCTTCAGTTCAGGACTGGGTTCTTATAAAGTACAGTTCTATAACTAAACTTACCATAACAGCTGATGCTCAAATAGATCAGTGTTGCAGTAGCTATATGGGCATCCTGCCATGTAACAGACCAGGCAGCCAACTTCCAAAGCCTTAAGGCACCTTCCACTCACTACCCATTGTATAGCCTGAGGAAAGCAGTGCAAAACCAGTGGCTAGGGTGCCAAAACTTCAGAGCTTTCTTGCATCAGAAGGGGGGGTTTAGAATCCTGCCATATAGGAACAGCATTAATAAAAGCCCCAACCCTGGCATATACATAATAAAAAGTGGGGCATAGAGGGAGGGGACAACTCCCACAACAGTAATGTATTCAAACATCTACTGTAATGGTACTGTACCCTGTTCATCATTAAGTCACTGATGTGGAAGCCTAAACTACATGGAACAAGTACCAAAGCCTTGAAAGAAAGGGAGGAGGAGGAAGAAGGGTCAGAGTGCAGAAACTCTTCCAGAATAGTCCTTGCCAAGCTGGCTTTTGATTTAGGGAAGGGATACAGTTTGTAGTCCTTGGTAAAGGTGTGCACAGATGACCAAGCTGCTACCTTTAGTAAATTTGTAGATCCCACAGCTTTCTACAAAGCTACAGAAATAGACCAAAGCCTGGTAGAGTGGGTCCTGACTTTGCTTAGTAGTTGACTTTTTCCCTGGTGAGAATAAAATAAATAGCACAAGATAACCATTTAAAGATGTTTATTTTGACACTGATTGGCTCTTTTTCTTATTTTCAAAGAGGACATTAGGAGCCCCTTTCCAAAACTGTCTCACTTGTGGTAGAATAGAAAGAGTGGGATCTAAGAGCAGACAAGCAGTGATTGGTTGAGATGTGGATCTTGATAGAAGAGTAAGAAAGAGAAGAAGATAATAACTCACATAAATAATGTAGAACCAAAGAAGGCTGAGCCTTAAAAAGATCCCGCTTCTTGTCTTGTCACCAACTAGGAAACATTTTCCACTTACCTATATATGATTTTTTCAGAAGCAGGTTTCTTAACCTCCTTTAATACCTTCTAAATGTCCTAAAACATGTCTAAAATGTACTAAAATTCTATCATCCAGGTACTCAGTTAAAGAAGTTGAAGGTCGGGGTGTATCAAACAACCCTGAAGTCCATCCTGTGAGGAATCTTGTAGTAATTGCTGTTGGCCATTTTCAATAGAAGGGGGAACTACTGTTATCTGAGCCAAAAGGGAGTTACCACAAATATCTTTTGGGAGTCCTGAATCTTTAGAAGAACCCTAGTTATCAGACTACATACCTCTCAACTGTACATATTTTTGCAGAATGTCCAGATTTTGGCCCCATATTTTTGCTCCATTTTTCATAAAATTGTGTTTTCCATAAAATTGTGTTTTTCTGGCAAATTAGTGGTAAATCTTTAAAGGCTAGAAAATAATGACAGATATTTGAGTTTCAGACTTCATATCCTTCAGTAAATTCATGCTAATGCAAAACATGTTGTTCTATCAACTTTCTAAGTTTGTAAGGGCAATATTTAAAAATTGCCCCTATTTTTCGGCCTTTGTCCCACTTTTATTTATGGCTTTGTCCAGATTTCTTGCTCTAAAAGGTTAAGAGGTATGATCAGACAGATTAGGAAAAAACATACAGCAACATTCCCATTCATGGAAATGAAAATTAATCTGTCTTCCAAGCCTTTGTGGAATGAGTTATGCAGCAAAACTTATTTAGCTGTCTGTTCTGGCTGGAGCCAAACAGATGTACTTGAAGTGTTTCCCACAGATGAATCAGTTCCTAAAAAACCCTCAAGTGCAGCTTCCATTTATGAGGGTCTGGCCTTGGCCTGCTGAGCTTTTCTGCATAATGTTTTGCTTTGATGGAATGCAGGAAGCCTGAAAAGAGAAATTGTGCAGTCACTAGTTCCTATGCTGCCTTAGCTTGTCTTTAAAGGGACAGGACTTAGTTTTCCCTGATTTGTTTATATACCACATCACTGTGGTGTTGTCTGTGATTACTAGCAATGGGTCTGGAGTCCAAAGATGATTTAATAGATTTCGGGACATTTATTAGAGCCATCATAGCTTTGATGTTTATATGCTTTAATTGTCTTGCTTGTCCCAAACGCCCTGGGCTTTCACCCACTTGGAAACATTTCCCAAGCAAAGTCTGATGCATCTGAGGTTATAGACTGTGTAGGATCTAGAAAGGAAAAAGGAATACCTGGATTGAGAGACAACTAATTCACTTACTAGAGTAACACTTTTTTTTCAGACCTCAACACTGAACTGTAAAATGAAAGAGGATGCTGGTATTGGGCCCTAACTGATATAATGAACCACTGCATTTTCCCATAGTTTATCTGAATTCTGATGAGATTGTTTATTCTGTTTTTTGCCA
>NC_056745.1:170527218-170609718 GCF_019279795.1 Protopterus annectens | reverse complement strand
TGAATACTTGTGTTCTTTACTAACAAAGCTATTCCCGAGAACTCATCCTGACAAAAAAAAAAAAAAAAAAACATATAACTTTATTATTTGTAGAACTGATCTCATTGAAAAAGAGACAAATGTTTAATATTTAGTAAACATGTACGATCCACATCAACTTGCTATTAACATATATTGCAAAAACACTAAGATTAACCATTTCCTTTTTATGTTCTTTCAAATGTGTAAGCACTGTGTAAGGAAGCTCTTGTTTGTATTATTTGACCATCTGATTAATAGGCACTTTTTTCTTCAATATGTCCTTCACCTGAATCATAGGTTCATAGGTTCATAGGATGATAATAGTCTATTGGCCTGGAGGCCCTTATGAGCCTAGCCAAGAATTTCACCCATGTTCCCTCAAAGTCATCACCTGTTTCTCCTGCCCAGCACGGACACAGGTGGGATCCCAGGGATGTATTTTCTGTTTCCCATTCAGTTGTTTAGGTTCCTCTTAAAGAGAGCTAGAGAGGTACTCTGCTTGACATGGAGAGGGAGTCTATTCCACAGATGGGGAGTCTATGGGACAAAATTCTATCCCGCCAACAAGTTCTATTAATGTCACAGACCAGCTTAAGGTCTTGCGTGTGGGTTGGGCGAGTGGAGTTGGACTTATGGATATGCAGCAACTCCATCAAGTATGGGTGTGAGATGGCCTTGTATTCCAGACACAGGTCACCTCTGAGCAGTCTGTATGAGACTGAGTAGAGGGACAGGGCTTTTAGCCTATCTGTATTGGACAGGTGTTTGAGACCCTGGATGTTTCTGGTCAGGAACTTCTGTGGTCTCTCCAGCTGCTGCATGTGCTTGGCAAGGTACACGCCTTCATCAGATTCAAGTACATGAAAATGTTATGTGTCTCTAAATTTATGGTATCTAATTCTTCAAGTCTGTTGCTGATCATCAGAAACTGCAGATAACAGGTGGTGCGTTATCAGTATTATGTTTTATAGGCCAAGACTTTTGCAACATGGGTATAATATGTCTTCTTCTAACCTTATCTGTAACAATGTCTTTTTGTTGTTGTGCAAGGTCTGTATTATTATTATTATTATTAATATTAATATTAGTTACATGATAAATGAAAAATTATCATCTTTATTACACTATTACAAAACATTTGACACTGCTTAACAGAATGCCCACATTTGCCATACTGTGAACATCACCTAAATCAATAAATGTTAAAAAGTTAATTTTCACGGTATGGTAAATGTGGACATACTATTGAACCATGGGAAAAGTTTTATAGTGCTGCAATAAATAAGTAAAAGCATGACTTGGGCTGGTTCTAATATTTTACAGTACCTGTATGGCCATTTGTAATAAGTACATTAGGTAATTATACACTATTATTGCTTGGCACAAGGAATTACACTGTCATCTCATGGCTTAGCAGCACTTATACCTAATGTGGGTTGGGGAAAACACAAGACACCAGGGATACTCTATATTGCATGCTTTAAAGCCACTTAATTAAAAAAGTTGGTGCAGGGGAAACACTAGCCATCGGGGATAACAGTTTAGCTACATACCTTGAAGGCACTTTAAGGCAGGAGAAGGAATACCACCCAACAGAGCTATCACTTTAAACATTGTGCCTTAATGGTGGGAGGGGAATATTCAACACCAGGGAGAAATGTTGAAATTCATGCCTTAACTGCACTTTCATATAACGTGGGTCAGGGGAGAACATTAGACACCAGGGATACTCTAAATCTTGTGTCTTAAAAGCACATAAAAAGCAGAGTGGAGAACCGCTAAATGCCAGGGACACAAAGGCACTAAAGAGGATTCCAATCCTGCATCTTCCCATCTCTGTGCCACTACTAGACACCAGGGATATAAGGAAGAAAATGTTAAGACTTAAAAAAAAAAAAAACATAAGATATAATGGGGATTAGATTAGCTTCAGTCATTGCACCTTTGCCACAGGAAACATCCACACTGTTTTTTTTATAATAAGTATTGAGGATCTCAGGCATTATTCAATGCCTGCAATGGTTTGAGAGTTGCTAGGGAGAGGGACAGGGGACAGAAAGCATATACCTCTCACCCTTATAGTGCAAGAAACATACACAAAGCCGTTAGTAAAGGTGGGAAAAAGACGGGGATGGATTTTAGTTATGCCTCATAGAAAGTCACTAGAACAACTGATTTTGCTCTAACCTGCATTTACTTGAAGATATCAAGTGTGAAACTCTAAAATCTGTCATTAATGACTCCCTGTAATCATTCATGAATCACCAGGCAGGAACAAAGGAGACTTCAGGGAAGTGGTGTGTTACATGTGGTGTTTGTGTGTATATTTTACTATGTGTATGTGTGTAGGACAATGAATGGGAAGTGATGCCTGTGAAACACGATTCTTTGGCTGCCAGTATTAACTACTGCACAAAAGTGCTGATTAGCACTCCCAGTACTTAGTTGCATTTTAGAAGCATGTAAATTATCTCATAATAAGGTATTTCCATATCGCAGCTAATGATGTTTCTCAAAAACACAATTCTGCTCATCATAGAACCAAGGCGTTTTTACCACAGGTATTATCATGAGCACTAAGGTTCATCTTGCAACGTTAGAAAGCATTCTTGTGAAATATGAAGTTTGGCAGATAAGAATAAGTGTAAATAGCCTAATTGTTGCTAGAAAAGGTGAAACAAAAAAATAGGATTCGGAAATGTTAGTAAATGATTGGGTTACTAAATGTGGGCAAAACAGACTAATAAAAATGGAATGAATACTTAAATAGAAGTCACAGAGAAGTTTGATGGAAATAAGATATATACACGAGAACTGATTTTACAAAAGTAGTGGAAATTTTTGTAGGAGATATTTAAATAAAGAAGAGTGATTGGATGGAAACATTTGCATGCTGGTTACAAAACTGTTAAGAGTTAAAGTAAAATCTATTACAGATAAGTATTTCTGTGGAAAGATGGAAAGTATATATGAAATGGAAACAGTTCACATGAAAAAGATGGCATAGACTATGCATTTTATAAATAGTTGTTATAAAGTGAGGAAAAGAGTTTCATCTTGAAGTGGTTACCATTAGATATTCTTGAGGAAAAAGTGTCCCGGGGGATTCAATAAATTCCGTGTAGGCTTTGCTCAAAGCCTACACTGAGTCTATACATGTGCATGGTGATGTGCAGTGAGCAACAATGCTCATTGCATAGTCATGCCGTGCACCGCACTTAAACGTAAATAAGCGAGGTTTCACAGGAAACCATGTAAGCGAACATGGATAGC
Source organism: Protopterus annectens (assembly GCF_019279795.1). Lineage (NCBI taxonomy): Eukaryota > Metazoa > Chordata > Ceratodontiformes > Protopteridae > Protopterus > Protopterus annectens. Next base: position 170,606,424 of record NC_056745.1, on the reverse strand, counting down.
ATTCCTGTTTAAATCAGAGCACTGAAGGTTTGCAGTTTTGTGTGGAATGCCACACTGATCACAAGGGCTTCAAAGATAGCTTTCAATCTCTTAGTGCAAGACATCTGGACAAAGGCCAAAATAACAGGGGAAAATGACCCAGAAATATGGACATATTTGACATATTTACCCTGTAGAAATGTGCTAGAATAACCAGCTGTTTGTGTTAAGATACATATTCTGAATGATTTGAAGTCTGAAGCTCAAATGTATGCAATTATTGAGTCACATCAGTCCTGAGATCATCACACTGATATGTCAGAAAACCACAACTTTGATAAGAAAGTGACCAAAAGATATGTAAGGCAAAAATCTGGACATTCTGTGAAAATCTGGACAGCTGAGAAATACAGATGTTAAGTATATGGTCCAAACACAGTACAGGACAGTGTATCTACAGTGCAGAGTATTGTGAAATCCCATTCCTGGTATACTGTACTGAAGGTGTGTAAATGATCTGTAAAGGTACATGGACTGCCATGTAAAATAAACACTCAGGGGAAGTGTGTATAGAATAGGGACACACAGATGAATTGTAGGAAGGAACACAGGGAAAGAGGACAGGTGAAATAACCTAATGTACAGCAGATGAGGGCATGTTAATGGAAGATGGTTGTAGCAGCAACACCAATCATATATCAATATACTACAGTGAAAATGTGTATTATGTGACTGACACAGAAGTTGACATAACAATGGGGAGGATGTCTGTTTGAGATAATCACGTTTACATGAATAATGCAGAGGACATCTATCAGGGATCTGGCATAAAATTGTGGTAGGATGCATATTATGAAGCTGTGCAAACTGATTTGCCTGAAAATGATTGTAATCTCAGCAGAGGTTTCCAGCAAGTGAGACACGGGTAAAGGCTTATGGGCAACATTAAAAGAAGCAACCACAATCATGGACAATATCAGAATAATACCACCAGTAATCCCATGTCTCTGACATAACAGATGTGATTTAGAGTGATCAAAGTTGGTTCTGCACAAACACACTTGTACAACTGTTATGATACGTCCACACTGATCATTAGAATAAGTTAAACGCATCCTAATTTTTCCATATGATTGCTTCACATGCTTATCATTAGAGCATAAGTCTTCAGAAAAGTAAGGTTTACCAATACTTTGTCTCATCTCTCTCACTTGGGTAAAAATATCAAGGAATTCTTCCCTTCCATAATCCCTCTCTAAAAATTCATTAACGAATATATCAAATGCTCTTTCCATTTCTACTAAACCTGTATGGAGTCTAAACACCTTTAGGAACTGGCTTTTCATAGAATTCCTAAAACCATGATAGTGGTGCATGCTGTTTCAATGTAACTTGTTATTCTTCCAGCATGCTTTCTTAAACATTTTTGTGTCAACATTGCTGTGTTGAGCTTTAGAGACAATCACATCCAAAAATTCAACACTACTACTTGAAAAATTAGCTGTAAAATTTAAGAAATCCGTACTATTATTAACATAATCAATAAACCTATTCAATTTCTCTATATCTCCATACCATAAAAGAAACACATCCTCTACAAATCGTTTATAGTAAACAACATGTTTATTACACATCTCATTCATTAAAATATGCTCATTCTCCCAAAAAGCCACAGTTAAATTGGCATGACTATTGGCACATGCTGTGCCCATAGCTACACCTAATTGCTGCAGAAAAAAGGCATCATTAAAAGTAAAACCTTTACATTGCATAACATGTTGCATCGAATCAGCATGCGCCACTATCATGGTTTTAGGAATTCTATGAAAAGCCAGTTCCTAAAGGTGTTTAGACTCCATACAGGTTTAGTAGAAATGGAAAGAGCATTTGATATATTCGTTAATGATTTTTAGAGAGGGATTATAGAAGGGAAGAAGTCCTTGATATAGCTACCCAAGTGAGAGAGATGAGACAAAGCATTGGTAAACCTTACTTTTCTGAAGACTTATGCTCTAATGATAAGCATGTGAAGCAATTGTATGGAAAAATTAAAATGAGTTTAACTTATTCTAATGATATTAGTTCGGTCTGTGGGACAATTTTTTTTTTTGAGGGACAGATGTCCATTTTTTTGTTTAAATTCAGTAACAGAGGATTGCTGGGTAAGGGTCATAGGTGTGTCAGGGTCAGGTAAGTTGGGTAAGTGATGAAGCAAATGCAAACATACAAGACAAACAAGACAAGAAACAGGGACAATGATAGATGCAGAAGGTTGTTGGACACCATGGTTAGGGTACAACGCAGGCTCATGGACATCAGGCTTGGAGACAGTGAGAATCAAGTCCTCACCCACAGGACTGTTATCACTGTCCCCTTACCCTGCTGATGGCTGGAGTGCTTCATGTCTCCTCCTCCTCCTACAAACTATGAAGGAGAGCAGCCTCTACATCCTGCATACGCATAGATCAATGGTGTGTGTTAGAAAAATATGTACTAATGTGTGTGCTTAATGCTAATTAGAAGCTAAAAGAGTTAACACGTTTTTCATTCTATTTTATATACAGCTTAGTTTAATATGAGACTAAAAGATGCTTTTTAAACTGCAGTGTGCTTTCTGAAACTTGCAAGATGCCCTCTGACCTTGTAACTGCTAGCACAGCGAAATTCATGTTTATGCCTTTTGGAAACGTACTTGAAAAACAGGTGATTATCTGCTAGGTCAGGAAGCAATGAATGAACAATGCTATATTCTATAATGTTAAGATTTTGAACAATTAGCTCTGTTCGTGGTATGAGAACATGCACAGCTGCAGAAGGAAGAGATAAAGATGGACAAAGAACTGTTGAAGAAATGAACTGCAATCTATACTTGCTTTGTGCTCAAATTAGCCGTAGTACCTTAAATGGTAATATTGCATATATCTAACCGGTGGTAGCCAAGGCCACGTTGTTTTTCTTAGGAAGTTTCTCACAAACATTGATAGTACAAGCAGAAAAGCATGAAAACAACTGCTATGTAATGATGATGTTAAAACTTGTGATCTGCTACATCAGCTTGGTAGGCAATGTCTTATTAGAAAATGTATAAAAATGCTGGTATTTCCTGATTCTAGTTAGACAAACTCTGTATTAGCATGTTTTTGTCTCCTTGCTGCAAGATTAAAGTGCCTTAACCTGAACCTACCGTGTATTGATCATTTTTAAAGTATATTTTTCCTTTGACAGATTGGTTCTTCGGACAGGAAATATCTCTCGCTCTAGCTCAGGTCAGATGGGCCCGGTGGCATGAAACCGTATGGGGAAAAAGCCACATCGGTTCTTCTGCTTTGAAAAGACCTCCGACTGAATTGTCGTTCAAAAGAGGCCAGCCACTGTTTCTGATCTGCGATTGGAGGATGAATCAACAGTTCTGGTGGGATCAAACACAGAGGCTCAGGTAAGGACGAATTTACCTTTTTTCTGTTTTAGATCAGGGACTTGTTACAGTATTTTGTTTTTGTCAGGGAGATCTGTAAAGTGCAGATCAGGGACAAAAAAGATTGCTGTCTTGTCATAGATCAGGGAAACAGAATAGGTAGGCAGTTATTCTAGATAAACTGTGAAGAAGTGTGAATCGTGGTACCACGTGATAAAAAGGGTTACGTAACATTTTCTAACTAAGCTAAGACAACATGGGAAATAAGTGCACAAAAAGTTCCCGAGATCCACCCTTAACCGAAGACGCGAAATATATGCAATTACAGCGTGCCGACAATGTTAGATACTATATAAAATGGGTTAATAAATACAAATTTGATGGTAATTTAGATAAACTTTCACTTATCAAACTTGTCAAACAACTTAAAACAGACGCAAAAGGTCAGCTAAAAAAGCAACGTCAATTAGGAGTCCCTCAGGCACACAGGTGGCTTGAGAAAGCAAACTGCAGGGAACAAAAGAATAAAAATTCAAAAGCAATGTTTTTAGATAAAGAAGACAATAACTTGGTAATAGCAACAGCCCCTCCGCCCACTCCGCTTCCCTTACCAGAATATGAAGCGAGTGGACAAGCTGATCCACCTCCGCTATATCTAGCTGTTCCTGCAAAACCAAAAACGTTTGTCAGAGATCCTATCGAGACTAGGTCTCGAACACGCAACTTAAGAGGGGATATTGAACTGTATGAAATAAATAAAAATTCACAAGCTATGAGTGAAAAAGAGATATTTCCACTCATAGAAGTACCAAATCCACAGGCAGGACAGGACCCAACTCTTCTAGTATATAGACCGTGGACACTGGAAGACATCCGGAAAGCCACAGAGGGAATTCCCCATCCGAAAGTTAATTTTAGAAAATTCTTAGAAGACTTACAGGGCATGAGGTTAAGTTATCATTTGAATGGAGAGGAAGTAGAGAAAGTAGTCAGACAAATCGTGGGTCCAGATTGGCACATGATCAGTGGCAACTGGAATCCCCGTGACGCAGAACTTAGGCCACTCCCACATAGTAACACAGAACTGGATAACAGAGTGAAAGGTCTGACAGACCGAATCTCTGAGAAATGGAAGCCTAGGGCTGACTGGACTTGCATTAATCAATGCATACAACAAGAAGGTGAAACTGTTGATAGATATTATGCCAGATTATTAGTGTTTTAATAACCATTGTGGAATGCAGGTACCTGAAGACCAAAGACATGATTCCCCATATGAGCAGCAGCTAAAGAATGCATTTTTGAAAGGCAGTATTGCACCCATTAGCAGCTTTATTACAAAGCACATGGTACATCTTCATACAAGTAGATTACAGTCATTACTTGAATATGCAAGACATGCCGAAAGGCATTTTAATAGCAAAAATAAAAAGAAAACTCAAGTATTTGCAGTAGAAGACGGATCTGAAGTCTTTGTAGTACAAACTGGGAAGAAGGGTAAGAAAAATGCCCAGGAAAACAAACAATCTGATAAACGATCAGAGGACTTTGAAGAGAGAAAGAAAAGGGGTGAATGTTTTAAATGCGGGAAAAAGAGACATTTAGCAAGGGATTGCAGGCAAAATAAAAAGGTAACCACAGAAGACAAGGAGGGTGAGGACTGACTATATGATAGTCAAGAATCACTGAAGAGGAATAATCAAGAAAAGACAAGTGCACATGTGATAGAAGGAGTAGAGGATGTGATAGAAGAAATAGAGGATGTGCATGAAATCACAGATAATGAAGAAAATGAAATTTTAGACTTGGCATTATTGAGCCTGGAGCTCTACTTAGCAGACACAAAACCGGAAGTTACACTTCTGGTAGAGGGGAGGGAAGTTAAATTCCTGTGTGACTCAGGGGCTTCATGGACCCTGATACATCCTTCCAAACTACCAGAAAATTCAGAATCACTTGATTACATATTAGTGAAAGCAGCTAATGGACAGCTGTATCGGGAGCCACTCTCCCACAACATAGCAATAACTGACCCTGTTTCAGGGATGACCCAGAAAAGCAAAATAGTTTTTTCTGCAAAATGCCTAGTAAATCTTTTGGGCAGAGACCTAATGCAGATATTTGGCATAGCAGTAGTTCCAACTATGCAGGGTATGGAAGCACAGAGACAAATGGATACTTTGTAGAGACCGGAGGGTGAAACATTTTATTGGTACAGCCAGGACTTGGTTACGACTGGTCCAGGGGCAGTAACCGAAGAACTGATGAACATAGCCATCAGTAAATCCCCCTCCCTTGACACTGATAAACAGCATTTGTTGCATTGCACTCTATATTATTGTAGCAAACCAGGACCTCATAAAGAATATGAGCAAGAACTGTTTAGAAACCATGCTAATAGATTAGTATTACGAAATCTGTACTGGGACACAGAGGGAAACAGTGTAGTAAGCCGTTCATTGCCCCAGGAATTCCTAGCACTTTACAAATCTAATCGATTACCACATGTGAGTTTGACTAAAGATAGAAATGTGAAGCGGGCAGACCTAGGAGAAAAAGTCACAAGGTGGGAAAAGCAGACAGAGTTAGAACTTTCCGAACAGGGAGTACAAAAGCAGAAGCTGAATTGGATAACACAGACACACCCAGCTGTACACTTGCAGGCAAGTGAGGACAGCTGAGTAGCACTCTTACTAGAAGAAGAGGAAAAAGCCTTATGAGACATACCAGAGACTCTCTGATCAACAGGAAAATCAGATGTAGGACTTATTCGTACAGTAGGACTAGTCACTATCACGCCAAAGTCAGCATTTAGACCTCAAAAGAGACATTATCCCTTGAGAAAGGATGCAGAAATAGGAATCAAACCTATAATAGCAGCCTTATTTAAGGAAGGAGTATTGATAGAATCTCCTGAGTCACCATGTAATACACCCTTATTTCCTGTTAGGAAAGCAAATGGAGAATGGCGTATGGTCCAAGATTTACAAGCTGTAAATGATGCAGTTATACCTAGGGCACCTACAGTGCCAGATCCACACACCTTATTAAATGATTTGAAACCTCAACAAAAGTATTTTTCTGTGGTAGATATTAGAAATGCATTTTCTCAATACCGATACACCCTGACAGCCAACATTGGTTTGCATTTACATTTCAGGGAAAAAGATATACATATACGCGACTACCACAGGGATATTGTGAGAGTCCAACAATATTCGCACAGGAAATGGCAAGTAGCCTGGCGGGATTTATCCCACCGAAAGGCAGCCAGATTTTACTTTATGTAGACGACATTCTGCTGGCAGCCCCCACCCAGCAAGAATGCAGAGAAGATACCATAGCATTACTACAATTTTTAGCTACTCAAGGACACAAGGTAAACAAAAATAAACTGGAACTTTGGAAAAAGCAGGTTAAATACCTGGGATATGTAATATCCAAAGAAGGCAGGATATTAGATGAAGACAGAAAAACAACAATATTACAAGCACCTAAACTAACTACCAAGAAGGAAATGATGTCCTTCCTAGGTACTACTAATTTTTGTCAGAGTTGGATTCCAAACTATGCCTTGGAATTTGCTCCACTAACCAACTTGATATTCAAAAAGCCTATGGCAGCACAAGATTTATTACAGTGGACACCAGAAGCAGAATCAGCTTTCTGCAAATTGAAACAACTGATAGCATCCTCATTAGTTTTAGGATTACCAAACTATCATAAATGATTTTTCCAAACTGTAGATTGTAAGCAGGGTTATATGACATCAGTGTTAAAACAACAGCATGGGGACAAACAACGTCACATAGCTTACTATTCATCACAGCTAGACCCAGTGGCGCGATCCCTGCCCCACTGTGTACAAGCAGTAGTCGCAACTGCAATGGCAGTGCAGGCTTCAGCCTCAGTAGTGTTATTCCACCCTCTCACATTGAGAGTGCCTCATGCAGTCATGATTATTTTACTGCAAGAAAAAGTAGCATATCTTTCTCCTGCTAGACATCTTTCCTGTATGACTATACTGTTGAGCCAACCTCATATGACAATTGAACGATGCACAACTTTGAATCCATCAACCTTGCTCCCAACCCCTGCAGATGGCAAACCACACTGCTGCTTGCAGGAGATCGAGCAAAAGACACTACCTAGAAAAGATCTCACGGATGTTCCCTTGGATGATACCGAGGTGACATACTATGTGGACGGCTCGTGTAGGAAGGGTCCTACAGGACAGAATCTAATGGGGTATGCAGTAGTTTCTGATACTGAGATTTTAGAAGCAAAGTCTTTACCACACAACTTATCTGCACAAGCAGCAGAATTGATTGCTTTAACAAGGGCATGTACCTTGGCAAAGGGTAAACGAGTGAACATTTTTACTGACAGCCAGTATGCTTTTTCTACTGTACATGTTTTTGCGCAACAGTGGAAAAATAGAGGAATGATAACATTTACTGGTAAACCAATTAATCATGCGCAATTTATTTTAGATTTGGTAGACTCTATTCAGTTACCTCAGAAAGTAGCTATTTGCAAATGCGTAGCTCATACCAAACAACAGGATAGGATTTCAAAAGGTAATGCGAGGGCTGATACAGCTGCAAAACAAGCAGCTTCAGCTTCAGAAGTATTTCTTTTGAGTGAGGAATTACAACCGTCTGAGATTTTAGACTTAGAAATGTTAAAAACAATGCAGACACTTACTACGAATGTAGAAAAACAAAAATGGATAAAACGAGGAGCAATTCTTGAGAAAGGGCTGTACATGTCCAAAGAGAGGAAACCGATTTTACCATCTAACTTGTTTAGATACGCAGCTTTGTTGAGCCATGGGCAGTGCCATGTCTCAACAGGGGGGATGGTACAGTTAGTGAATCGAGTGTTTACAAAGTATGGATTTACAAACTACACAAAACATTTTTGTGCAGCATGCCATGTTTGTAACAAGCATCATGCACAAGGGGCATTGAAACCTAAGCAAGGGAGTTTCCCTACACCACCGTATCCATTCCATACTATCTGTATGGATTTTATAGAGCTGAACAAATGTGAAAATAAGAAGTAATGCCTTGTCATTATAGATATGTTTTCCAAATGGGTGGAAGCTTTTCCAACTAAAAATCCAGATGCAGCTACTGTTGCAAAAGTCCTTGTTAAAGAAATTATTCCTAGATTTGGCATACCGGAAAAGATTTATAGTGACAATGGTACACACTGTAAATCAAACTATACAACAATTGAGCCGTTACTTTAGGATTTCTCTGAAAAACCATTGCGCATACCACCCCCAATCTGCAGGATTAGTAGAGAGGCACAATGGAGTTTTGAAAAATAAGCTTAGGAAATTGATTAGTGAGACACAAAAGAACTGGGTGCACTGTCTACCTTTGGCACTGTTGAGTATGAGAACTGTTCCAAATGTAAAAGGGTTAACTCCTTTTGAAATTCTGTTTGGGAGGGCATATTATACACCTCAGTGGAAACCTCTCATGCCTGCAGACCAGGAGGCTGACAGTTCACTTGCAGAGTATATGAGGCGATTTTTGAATAACAAACTTTTGCAGTTAAATTCTGTTTCAGATAAAGAACAAACCAGACCATCGGAAGCAGAAATAGTCCCAGGCACGTGGGTCTGGGTGAAAGTCGTGAAGAAAAAGAATTGGAGCTCTCCAAAGTGGGAAGGACTGTACCAGGTGCTACTGTCAACACCCACTGCAGTCAAGATCGCAGAACAAGCGTCCTGGATTCATCTGACACACTGTAAATTGGTTAAGAACTTTGAACTGGACAAAAACCTTGTTACTTTTGTACAACGAGGACAAAATGACCAGGTATAGAGTAAACAGGGATGCAGAACAACCTCAGAAAATTTGCATGATTATTCTGATAGTTATACTGATAACAATGATCTTTTTGCTGTGGCCTCTCCTTTTCCCAGCCACACGAGTTGAACTGAACAAACTTGATGCATTACTCATAGACTGGCATCCAAATTTTAACACTTACCAAGCAATTAAATATGTGTATGCTGAGACTTTTAATGTTTCGAACTGCTGGATTTGCACAGCTATACCAACAGCATACGGGGGATTATTGATGACTGCTGTCCCCCTAGAGGTCAATGAGACCAGGGAAAACTTGATTTTTGATACTACACCTGTGAAATCACAAGACAAAATAGCATTGTACCTACCTGTTACACAAAAAGGGATTGTATGTTTTTACAAAAATGACACTATTCAGGTGGGTTGGAGCAATTGTAATGTGACTGTTTCTTATAAATGTTATATTAAGGCCAGTAAGGCAAAAACTATTTGTGATGCAAACTATGATGCATATTTTGAAAAGATGCATAGAAGTGTTAGTGAAGTACAACATAATCCTGTTCTTTTAAAGCAGCTTACTATTATTGATAAGAAAATGTTTCATGCAGGGCAAGCTTATATCAATACTAAAGTAGAGAATTGTTATTTTGTTGGTGGGAAAAAAGCATATAAATGGCTACCTGAGAATTGGTCCGGCAGTTGTTTTTTGGGTTACCTGGTTCCGGCCATACGACACACTGCAGCTTTGCCTCAGAGAAAAATTCGAAATGTCAGAGAGGTCAGCAGTAAACCTAGAAGTCCAATCAAAAGACCCGAGAATTGAAGCAGGGTGGAGAAACCATAACTCCGTGAAAAACAAAGATAAACTGACACACATGGACTTGAGTGACACCATTATATCGTGGGTAGGCATAGCCCCTGCATATGGTGCAGTGAAATCGATTTGGGAGCTGAGAAATCTGTCTAAACTTCTCAAAGTTATGAGAAATGCAACTTTTTCTGCTCTCGAATTAGTGACTGATGAACTAAATGCTATGAGAACTGTGGTACTTCAAAACCGCATGGCTCTTGACTTCACCCTAGCGGCGAGAGGTGGTACGTGTGCTTTAATCAAAGAAGAATGCTGTTTGTACATTCCTGACAACCAGCACGAAATAAACGACCATCTTGAGGTGATCCAGCAAGTGTCGACCATGACCAAACCAGGCCCAAATCCTCTGACGGACTTTTTCCAGAATTTGTTTGGGGGGTGGGGTTCCATCATAATGAACATCCTGATTGCCATTTGTGTGGGATTACTCCTATTAGGAGCATGCATTTGTTGTGGTATTCCCTGCATAAAAAAGTTAATCAAAGATTTTATAGACATGTCAGTTTCTGAGACTTTGTATCAAAGTACTGAAATTGAAGAGTTGTTGAAAAGTGAAACACTTTCATAAGTCTAAACTGAATGACTCTCTTAACTGCAAATCCTGAATGGAAGAGGTTAGGAGAAGAAGCAAACTGTTTATGCTTTTGAAAATAGAATTAAAAAGTATTAACGGGGGGAAATGTTAGAAAAATATGTACTAATGTGTGTGCTTAATGCTAATTAGAAGCTAAAAGAGTTAACACATTTTTCATTCTATTTTATATACACTATTTTATATACAGCTTAGTTTTATATGAGACTAAAAGATGCTTTTTAAACTGCAGTGTGCTTTCTGAAACTTGCAAGATGCCCTCTGACCTAGTAACTGCTAGCACAGCGAAATTCATGTTTATGCCTTTTGGAAATGTACTTGAAAAACAGGTGATTATCTGCTAGGTCAGGAAGCAATGAATGAACAATGCTATATTCTATAATGTTATGATTTTGAACAATTAGCTCTGTTCGTGGTATGAGAACATGCACAGCTGCAGAAGGAAGAGATAAAGATGGACAAAGAACTGTTGAAGAAATGAACTGCAATCTATACTTGCTTTGTGCTCAAATTAGCCGTAGTACCTTGAATGGTAACATTGCATATATCTAACCGGTGGTAGCCAAGGCCACGTTGTTTTTCTTAGGAAGTTTCTCACAAAAATTGATAGTACAAGCAGAAAAGCATGAAAGCAACTGCTATGTAATGATGATGTTAAAACTTATGATCTGCTACGTCAGCTTGGTAGGCAATGTCTTATTAGAAAATGTATAAAAATGCTGGTATTTCCTGATTCTAGTTAGACAAACTCTGTATTAGCATGTTTTTGTCTCCTTTCTGCAAGATTAAAGTGCCATAACCTGAACCTACCGTGTATTGATCATTTTTAATGTATATTTTTCCTTTGACAGTGTGGTGCATGACCCTATGCACTATCCCTGGCAAATCTCTGTGGGTGATAAAATCACCACCTCTGCCACTGGTCCCAGAGGGTACTGCTGCACCAACTTCTTGGGCAGTATTACCTGAGGGCACAGGTAATACCGGGGCAGCAGAGGCACTGCTGCCAGGTTGGCTCCTAGACATGCTGGTCATCAGTGCTGGAGCTGGTGGAGTGGAGGCTGGTTGATCCACTGCAGCTCTCCTACCCGACTGTGCTGTGCAGCATTTAGTGATGCGGTATGTATGAATGACATGGAGAGATTATGTCGACACACAGTAGAAAATAAAAAGAGAGAGATTAGGGTTGGAGTGAGATAAAAAAAAACATAAAATTCGTACCATCATATGTGACAGACAATGCATTAATACAATTATACAACTCTTGTATCTGAAGTATTACATTTAAGTATACATCCTAAGAGATACACACTATTCACCAGATTGCTAAACGTAAACCTTGAAATGTGCATGCGTTGCACATATGTGTGTTCCAGTTATACAGATTGCAGTTTACGGCAGGGCATTTGTGCCACTGATATAGAGTTTTTAATTTAATGTAAATTTATTGAAGGAATAACAGTATTATCTTCTTCTTCTTCTTTTGGCTGCTTGCGTTAGGGGTTGCCACAGTGGATCATCTGTTTCCATTTCTTCCTGTCCTCTGCATCTTGCTCTGTCACACCAACCACTTGCATGTCCTATCTCACCACATCCATAAACCTTATCTTAGGCCTTCCTCTTTTCCTGTTACCTGGCAGCTTCATCCTTAGCTTTTTCCCAATATACTCTGCATCCTTCCTCAGCACATGTCCAAACCAACATAATCTTGCCTCTCTGGCTTTGTCTCCAAACCTTCCAACCTGGGCTGACCCTCTAATATACATATTCCTAATCCTGTCCACATCATCACACCCAGTGCAAATATTAACATCTTTAACTCTGCCACATCCAGCTCTGACTCCTGCCTTTTTGTCAATGCCACTGTCTCCAACCCACATAACATAGCTGGTCTCACTACCCTCTTGAAGACCTTCCCTTTCACTCTTACTGGTACTCATCTGTCACAAATCACTCCTGACAGTCTTCTCCACCCACTCCATCCTACATGTACTCTCTTCTTCACCTCTCTTCCACACTCACCATTACTCTGAACTGTGATCCCAAGTATTTAAACTCATCCACTTTTGCCACCTCTACTCCCTGCATCCTCACCATTCCTCTATCCTCCCTTTCATTCACACACATATATTCTGTCTTAGTCCTGCTGACCTTCATTCCTCTTCTCTCTAGAGCATATCTCCACCTCTCCAGGGTCTCCTCCACCTGTTCCCTACTCTCACTACAGATCACAATGTCATCTGCAAACATAATAGTCCACGGGGACTCCTGTCTGATCTCATCTGTCAGTATTATATACTTGTGAATTGTGGTAACTGAACCCACAACCTCTGTCTTCTGTCTAATATTGCATTGGTTTGTGTTACAGACTAATGAATGGATACTTGCTTTTACAGTTGATATATGCATGTCCAATTTTATACAACTCTATAAAATACCAAAAAAGCTATCTATAATGTTTAAATGTTACAATAACACTTCTATTTTGCTGCAAACATACCACTTGCTTCCCTCAGTCTCTGCAATTGAGCAACATGAGCCTGCCAATTGAACTCGCATTCAGTGGCAGATGGAGAAAGAGCATAAAGGAACAGAAAAACATCAGAAAAACATTATACATACCATTCTTTCCTATATTTAGCTTTTTAAGTCTTAGAAGTACTCTCTTATTGTTGTACTAACACAACTGTGGGACATCCACAGTTTCAAATTCCTGCAACCAACGGTTGACAGTATCCCTTTTTCTCCTGTGTAGGTCATTAAAATGTTGCCTACATTGTTATCCAGTGCATGGGATAACAGTGGCACTGGATATAGCCTAAGCCAACCTCTTCCATACCTCAGACTTGTACTTGGAGCCAGAATAGTCCCCCATAGAAGCCTTTGGCTGTGGTGCTTTAAGTGTACTAAATGATATGGACATTCTTGACTCCTGGACACGCCAGCTCTGTGCCCTAAACTTTGCACCTTCCTCTCTAACACCAACCATGTCTACCAGCTGAACTAGAGCAATGGAAACTGATGCTTTCGCACCAATTCCAGTTATTGAATTTTCTGGTAGTGTGCAATCTTGAGCAACAATGCCAACTACATTTGCGAGATGTTAAGTGGAGCGCAGCAGTGCCAAGCAGGGTAGAATTAAATAACTGAAACTGGAAAGTTAATGTGACACTTGGCCTTAGTTTGAGGCATGTCTAGTGATGTAGCCTGGAAATATATATTGGAAATTGGAAGGTAACCGTTAGGTGATTTAGGTATGCAGACATTCATTGGGGGCATAAATATAATGACCTGATACTTTTGTTTTTACCTTTATACACTGAGAAAATTGATTTTTACAGTGTGGGATTCAAACCTAGGCCTAAGGGACAAAATATTTTCCTCCACAGAATGGATTTTCCATCTTTGCCACAGAAGTATTACTCAGATGTAGTCAGGAATCATACATAAATACAGGTGACAATTTGATCTGTTATACATGTATGTGTGTGACCTGACAAGGTTATTGCATATAGATCCAGTTGTATATGTGTCTTAGTTAATTGTGAAGGCCATGCATGTCCAGAATGCAGAATTATACTTACAGAAATATACTAGACAGTATATCCTCACTCATACATCTGAAAACACAATAATGCTGTCTCATTCATCATACATATAATTAATATCAGCTCTACTATCTAAAGTGTTATAAGTAAGAGTGAACATAATGGGAAGTGGAATGACAGTAAAAATGTCTGGAATATCCTGTATTTGAACCCAGAAGCATGTGTATATCAGACCTGCACATACACCTGTTGCCACAAGAATGTTGAAATAGCACTTGTGTTCATTGTTATAAACTGCACTGCTGCAACAGTAAAAAAAAAAAAAAAAAAAAAAAAAGGGTGCACACCCTGTACTAGAACTCAAGACCACCTGTACTCCAGTCCTACACTTACACCTGCTGCCACAGAACTAGTTACATCCCACTCCTTAATTTACTAATCATTCTTAAGGTCTCTGTGTTAACCATCGTGCAATGCAGGTTAGAGGGTGTGTGTGGTGCCCAACAGAATTAATTGAATGTATCCAGTTTCAGTTATTGGTTGTCTGAGTCCTGTCTGCAGGTGTTCAATGGCTGCAGCTGCTGCACAATGCCACTAAGTGCAGATGCACAATGAAATACAGAAATTGCAACAATGTACTGTTTTTGACCTTTACGCTTTTACAGATGCCCTGTTTGCAGGTGCTCTGCAGGTGCTCTGTCTATGCTTCCTGGGTGGGCCAGTGGTTCAGTTTGTGCACTGCCTCGCTTCATGCAAATGACATAAGCACAGACAAACTGGACATTTATTTTCCTTTTCATTTATCCATTTCCTGTGACTGAGCTAAGCAGCACATCATGCAAACACTGCCCGCCCAAAAGAAAACAAGTGACAAGTAGTTGAAATGAGGAAACACAATCTATGACATACACACTAGAAAATGTTGAGACACATGAGATATCTCTACGTAGGTCTGGATTTGAACTCTCACTCCAATGAACCTTCAGAACACAAGAAGGGTGCCTTAACCCTCCTTGACACACAAACAGCTTTGCAGGAAGGAACTGGAATAATTCTGCATACAACCAACTGCAACATCATCTACAGTAATATGAAACCTTACAACTGTTATTTGTACATTTATTATTTTTGGATGTAGGGCGCTAAGTGATCCCACAACAAGTTATGACTATTTCTTGCAAATATACAGCTTGGTCTTACCTTTCTATGTTTGTTGGTCATTCTTATTATCAGTAATCTGAGACATGCAGTCTGTAAGCCATTCTATATAATTGTCCTTAAATGTGTGATGATATTTAATGGCAATAATATCATATGCAGTTGCAAATAAATGACGGTCAGATTGGATATTAATGAACAGAACCTGCAAATTCTAACACTGTAAGTCTAAACTGATGCACCTACTGGATACAGGGCAGGTTGTACTGCTATCATGTTTTCCTTCTCCCAACCAGTAATCATTCACAGTTGCAATCCATTAAAAACAAACACTGAGGGAGTGCCTGTACTATGTTTACATCTGATATATGAAGCCAAGTATTTGGGATTCAGCAATTCTAATACGTTCACACCTGATATGCATCTTCAACATGCTAACAGCCCTTAATCTACACCATAAAAAGGCAACCATGTTGGTTGGGAAACTGAAGGTGAGGAGGCTTGTTTATGTGGAGAACACAGAAAATAGGCTATTACTTTGGGATATATCTGCACAGAAGATTATTGAACTTCAGAAGGCATGCTTGCATTTTGTCAGCTACATACTGCATATCCTGGAATGTAATTAAGAAAAATCTGTAGCAAAGGCTTTTACACTTTTATCTGTATGCATTAGTTAGAAGTGTACTGTTCTCACGGGCATGTTTGTCAGGGCATTCACAGGTATACATGATTGGTAATACTTTAAAATGGAATGTTCTGTGTTAACTCTGTAGGCATGTATCAGGGACAGTTCATTTGATTGCACTTTTTGCATTTGTTTGTTTCCAAAATCTGTCATTTGCCTGTTCTTTTTTTTTTTTTTTTGGTGGGGGGGGGGGGCAAAGCTGCATTTCTATTATGACACAAACAAGGATATATTGATATTGTTGCTCTCCTGTTTTTCATCCAGCCTCTTGTTCTTATTTCAAATATCTAAACTGTTTTATGTTTCTCCAGTGGGTAATACTGAAATGATACCTTTTCTGTTTTATCAGGCAACAGTTATTTTGTACTTATGTGATACTTATGTGTATTATCCTTCTGTTGACTTTTAGGACACCTAGGACTATGCCTCTCAGGCATCTCAATCCATGAAGACCACCCTTTACTAATGCTGAAAATCAGGTCATTGTTGATTCTTATAGGCAACATGGTGCCTTCCTGCTTGAAAAGAGATGAGGAGATATGTCACACAGAATGCAAATTTGGCAGCAGATTGTCAACAATGTTAATGCCGTGGTTGGCCACAACAGGATATATGATCAGGTGTGCCATAGGGCCACTTACATGATCTCATCTGCATGGAGGAGAGCAGTGGCAGAGGGCCATGATTGGATGAGTTCCATGAGGGGGTGCTACAGAGCCACCACTAACACCAAAGGAAGAATTCCTGTCCACTGTCAGGGATCTAGACAGCTCTCAGGAAAGCACAGAACAACATGTCCTTGACACTGGTGCTACTGTTTCGGGGACAACAAGCTTGTCCCAGGAAGAGCTTCCAGGTAGGCTTTTGTATCTCAGTTGTTGAATACTGTTATATAGTAGAACAATTTAAACCAATATGTTACTTCTGTTTCACAAGAATTTTTTTGTGGGGGGTTTAAAGATTGCTACAGTTAACAATACATTCTGATTGAGTAGCTTAGGTTGGAGTTGTCACTGAAGTACTTGTTAAAAGTATAGTTAATGGACATATAAATGGGAAAAGTATTACTCACTGTAACTTTTAATTGTGATGATGTTGTCTTTACCTTTTGCTTAACTTCTTCCAGGGCCATCTGGCATGCAGAGGATACCCTCATTTGCACATGGTAAGCCAAATATGTTTATGTCAGCACTGATAATTCAAAGAAATATTTTGGGTGATGTTGATGTCAGGACTGTTGTGTGTATTGCTGTACAGTCTAATGGTGGCATCATTGTTATTTTGTTAGCATATATTGGAGTATAGTAGCTTAGGTATTAATTTTTACTGTGTTTTTGCTTATTATCACAGGTGATCCTGACAGTGGAAGTGTGTGACTTCTACCACCTGATATCAGAGTAGCAACAGACTCTGATGATGATGGTGTCCAAACAGAGACACAGTCGGGGGGTGTAGAGGTTGAATCTGACACTGTGGTTGGCATACAGCCATCCTCTGAAATTCCATCGAGCACAGCCAGTAGGCCTATGCCTACACATTACAGTGAGCCCACAAATATTGGACAGATGGAGGGTGAGAATTTCGATCAGAGAAGTGTGGTTACTGTGGCTTCAATGTCTGTTGACTCTGGCCATAGCCAAAATGTGGGAAAGCTACAACACAGGAGTGTTGTTAGGGGTGCTTGGAGGAGGCTTGCTGTCCGTCCTCCACCTGGTCCAGATGTCTCTTCTCATGCCACTCAGTGTATGTATAGGGCCATCATGGAGGCACAAGCACATTCCCATAGGTGCTTCAGAGAAATACTTAGGGTTGTAGATGTGGCACAGGCTGACATACATGACTGTCTCCACCTTGTTGCCGATTCAATGGCTTGGATGATTGACACATTGGAATGAGTGGTGTATGTGACTGAATTTCTGCTAGGAGGGGGTGTGGCATCTTTATGGGTGTAGGTCAGCCACATCACCTGCTGCTAACCAACATGGCTATGCACATAGGACAGTACTTCTACTGCTCCATCAGTGGGTGAGGTGTGCACACCTAGACATGGCAGGCCATGGGATCATGGTCCCGGGCATACTAGTAAAGGGAACACATCCAGCAGACATCATTCACATTCAGGTAGCAACAGTGCAACTGACCATGGATATGAACATGCCAGTGCAACTCTTGGCAGAGCCATTTCTCATAGTCAGGGACGACAACTATGAACTGCCACCTGTACCATGCAAGGCTTACACCTGTCTGACATACCAAGACATAGAGCTAGCACATAGTTTAGCTGTGTTCATGCAGACACTCATTCACCACTTTCACCTAGAGGACCCCTACAGACACACACAACAGTTACATGGTTCAGCCATGCAGCTTAATACTCATTTTGTCTCATGGGCCATTTGTTGGTTTATCCAAATGTATGTCTGCCTCTCTTTCTTACTTGCACACACTCACCAACTTTTTCTGTTAGCCTAGGCATCCTGCCCCACCCAAACCCTGTGCAAGTGTTGGTAACTGTGCCATACCCCTGTTTTGTATCTTTTGGATTCAGGGATAGATAAGCTTTGTGTCTGATGCTCAGGGTGCATACCTTATGTAGTGCTTTGTATAACTGCATTTGTGAAGTTGAATTGGTAATTGTCCCTTTGATTATATTGGCCTTAGAAAGTTAGTCAGCTGATAGCATCAACATTTTCAATCTTTATTGTTAATGATCCTGTGAAGGTAAGGTCGGGAAGTCTGAAACTGAAATATGTACCATTACTTTCAAACTTCACTCTTTAATGATTTTTCATTAGAAACGTATGCTACTAAACTGAAGCATGCAGTGGCCATCACTACTTTTGAGAGGTATGACTGTATGAATCTTTGATGCTTGAGGCCTACACTTAATAATGCACATATATGTCAAATAAGTCTCTGCTGTCACATCTTAATGTCATTTCTGTACAAATCACCCGCCTTTTTCTTGCTTACACTACCAAGTAACATAATGCAATGCTATGCCAGCCATTCATATTGTTACACAATACACTTCAGGTTCAACACTTACCTTGTAAATCCAGCAGTTGCAACAGATTTAATTCAGGGATGACTCTGAATCAAGCAGTACACATGGGGAGGGAAAGGTTGTGAGAGTTGCTTGGCATTGATTTTACTATATGTATGTGCATAGGAAGAAGGTTTTAGGTCCTTAGGTGGTGAGTGAGTGTGCTATGTATTGTCTCTTAGCCAGTTCAAGGGCATATTCAGCATGCCTACAACTGTCTACACCCAAAACATCTGCTGGTTCCCCCTGACTCCTCACCTAAGTGTGGCTGTGGTGACCCTGGTACTGGTGGTGGGATGTGTGCTCCTTCCCCTTGTTGAGCCTGCTGAAGCTGTTTTCTCAGGATGATGCTGTGTAGCATGGCAGATGCTGTGAATATTTCAGTACATGTCCATGGATTGCACTGCAGGTCTCCCCAGATGTATCTTGGCACTGGAACCACAACTTCAGCAGCTCAAACACATGCTCTATGATATTCCTGGTTTGAGTGGGTGCCTCATTATGCCCTTCTTCAGTGGGTATGTGTGCATTTATAATGGGTGTCATCAGCCACGGTTCCAGTGCATAACCTGCATCCCTCAGTAAATGATCCTGTGGCATATCCCCCCCCCCCAAAGAACATCTGATACAGTTGCGAGGTGCGCCAGATATGTGGGTCGTGTTTACTGCCAGGGCTGCCAGCACACATGTTCAAAATTATTCCCTTGGCATTACACATGACTTGACAGTTAATAGAGTGAAAGCCCTTTCTATTAATGTAGAGCCTTCCCTGTCCCCCAGGTGGTGCCTTCATTTCTATATTTATGCAATATATAACACGCAGTACTTCAGGGTAGTATGCTACAGAGTAAAATGCCTGCATATTTCTGGCTCTTTCCCCAGCAATATGAGGAACATATATGTGGTCACTGGCATGTTGGAGCATAGCATTCAAGAATTGATGGAAGATCCTGGATGCTGATGCCTGTGACACCCCAGCACATCCCCTGTTGGTCTCTGAAAGGTACCTGTAGCTAATATTCTAAATGCTATACATACCTTTGTCTCCACTGGGATGGGTTCCCCTCAGTTTGCCCTGGCTCTTTGTTGTGGATGACAGAGGTTGCAGAGTTCCTGTAGTGTTTCTCTATTCACCCTGTAGCACTATAATTTCCATGTCATGTAGATTGTGATAAATTAAACGGGGTCTGTAAACTCTTTTCCTTCTTGGCCTTGGTCTATTAGCAGCAGCAGCAGTGTTGCACATACACATAAATTAAAGCAACAGCAGCCCCTAAAATTGTTTTTGTGTAGAGTCCTTTCCATAAGTGTATTCCAATAGGTTCCAATAGGTTTTGGAATTCGCAGGAAAAAACAGCACTGAGTCTAAACAGTTACTTTATAGCTTGTTGAATAGCTCCTCCATCTTGGATTGGTTGATTATCATACAATTCATCTGCTTATGCTGTAATTTGCATGTCATGGTGTTTACCTTATTTGCATGGCTATGCATGGCTTTACACACTGTGTAGAGCCAGTTACTGAATCTAAAATGGCGTGTTTTGTGACGCCCACATGGTGCAAATGGAACATGTAGGGTTTATTGAATCTGACCATTTGTCAATGTATTAATATGCTTATTTGGAAATGAAAGGTAAAAAACAACTTCTGTTGAAAGCTGGAGACCGTTAACTGTATATAAATATGCATAAAAAATTATGATGAAAATTTGAAAAGTGTGATTTAATTGAAATAATAAATAATTTAATAAATGGAAGTCTTTTTGGAACTCAAGGAAAGCAAGTGCATGCATTATTCGTCTTAGATAAAAAGACAGCACAATACTGTGAAATAACGATTTAGAATGGCCAATTCACTTACCACATATCTCTGAAAGGTGGAAGGAAACCACAGTACCTGAAGAAAATGTATGAACAGAAGGAGGGCATGCAGACTTCACTCAGAAGGCTCCCCAGCCAAGAACTGAACCTGATAACCACTTGTATGTGATAATGCTGCTCACTGAACTGCTGGGCTGCCACACTACAGTAATAGATTCCTTCAATTATGGCAATAACCTGTGGTCATTCCAAACTAATGACAATCTTTTATGAATCACTATGTGTCATTATGGCAAAACACAGAGCAGTATGGAATAGCTACTTGGTAAGGTATAACTAACATGCCATACAAGTTAGCTGCTTCCTGCTGTGCTGTAGTCCACAGCTATACCACATAGTGACCTTCTGCTGTGCTGTAGTCCACAGCTAAACCACATAGTGACCTTCCCTGTTTGTAGCACCAGCACACATAGTACACTATTATGTACAATGTGTGCCTCTGTCACATTCAGAGAACAAGACATTTTTCTGTATATCTTTTATCACTACTATGGTTCATGTCTAAAAATCATGGCAACAATAGGTGGCACACTAAACATTGCACGACTGCACATTATGTTTATAAATACCACGGTCAGATTAAAAACAGCAGCCAGAATTTAATTTATGCTTTCCCTCCACCACTCAGAATGCATTTTAAATGTAAACTAGGAAAAGTCAGATCAAATTACCTTAATACTACTGCAGAACTACTCACCTTTATAGTGACTGACCTGCAAAATTCCCTCTTCCCTTACATCCAAAGACTATACAAACCTAAAACCAACAACTGGTAAACCTATGAGCTTAAAGCTCTACTACATCTCAGAGACAAGGCATAGAATTCTTGGAAAGCCCTTCTTACTACTATAAAAAGGCAGTGCTACACCCAGCTATGCAACCCTGCCAAGCAAGTTATAGACCATTATAAAAGTCACTTGATGAAATCATACCGAATCTCACTAACAAAATCATCCAAAGACTTCTCAAAAGAGATGAACCATCTTATAGGACAGAAGATCCTTCACTCCATGAATTCCACATTCTCTGAACTTTCTGCCTCTAATTTCCTTTCTCATTTCAGCAATCCTATTAACCTTTTGTCTAGTCAGTTCCAAACACCACCTGGCACTCCCACCTCCCCCCATACAGCTCATCATTCTACTTTAGAACTGTGACATCCAAGGACATCCACCCTCTGCTTGAAGAGATTAAACTTGATAGCCCCCCCCCCCCAGCTGTCACCCATGGTTTATTTATCACTGTAAAGACAACACCATAACTTCAGTGAAACACATCTACATTCTATGTATTAAACTTAATGTTATGCCTAATATCTAGAGAAATACCATTGTAAATCATTTCCTTATTACGCCAGTCCCTTCAATCCATCAGACTTTTTATTTCTCAGTACATCAACCAATCCCACCTTCTGTCTCAAAAGCAGTATGGCTTTTGATCTCATCACAGTGTATCCACACATAGCAGGACACTCAGTGGCAACATTCGTCTTGGACTGGACAAAGGCTTAATTACTGGATCCTTTTTTAGTGACCGCACCAGAGAATGTGATCTTTTTCATCACTCAATTCTCCTGGACCATCACACTGAAATAGGAATTAGTGATGGCACACTGTCCTGGTTCAAAAGCTACCTCTCTAACTGCCACTTCTAAATGAATTTCAGTTCACCTTCCTCAACACTTGTCTCTCTGGAGAAAGGTGTCCCCCAATTATCTATTCTGACCCTGCTCCTAGTTTATATCTATATTAACAAATTCCTTTGGACTTACCCCGTAGTTCTCTGCTGCTTTATGCTGAAGACATGGTCCTATTCTGCTCCAAACCCACTGTCTCTTCACTTGACCTCAAACTTCAGGCTGATTTTCATGCCCTTCCTTGATGGGACATTGATAAACAACTAACTCCTCTAAAACAAAAACAATGTTTTTTGTCAGTAGGCAAAAGCTCACTTCTGTCTCCAGACCTCTGAAAATCCTCCATCATCTTATTATCACTATTGACAATCTCACTTCCTTCAACCTATGGATTTGGTTGGTCCTATTCCTAAATTTCCATCTTCACCTGCACTACACAGCAACCAAAAAAAACAACTCCCCTATTCTGGACTAATAGGATTTCCCCTTTTCCATGCTGACCCTGTAGAAATTCCATTTGTAAAGGTATCTTACTGGATTGGCTAGAATATTGTCTCCTAATTGGTGCAGCCTCTAAAAGAAATGTATCCACCATTCAGTCCATCTAAAATGCCATTTGCAGATTTATCACTGTCTTTCCAAGAAATGACGACCACTGCAACACCATTGAAAAAGATAACTGGCTACCTGTGAAACAATATGATGACTTTATACTTGCTTCTCTACTCTTTAAACTTATCAAGAATAAAATCTTCCCCCAATAGTCTCCAGACCATTCAGAGATACACCAACATACGACCTTTAGAAATCTTAATCATTCATGTTTTCTCCTCCAACCGCCCCAAACCTGGCTTTGCTGCACAGACCAGTCCTTAGTCCCAAACTGTGGGAATATCTCTCTTCTTTTCTTAAAGATCATTTCTCTTACCCCATTTTCTGATTTGAAATACAAGCACTTTTCAAGAATCTAGGAAGATGCATATGCTAACTCTCTGGTGATATAGCTTAACCTCTTCCTACCCTTGTTTCTTCTACAGCCCTTGCTCTGACTCTTACTTTTCACTGTGATTCTTTCAGTAGGACATCTCTGATATGTACTGTGTATGTAATGCATGTATATGCTGTGATTTGTCTTTTACTCCTTATATAATGTCATGTATCTATTGCCTTTATACCCTCAGGCCAAGGCAGATACTCACTTTGTATGTACTATTTGTATATATTGCATGTCATTCACTCTGTATATAATGTCACATATCTATTGTGTTTACCCTGCACTGAGACTGGAATAGGTCCAGTGGGATCAGTGCTCTAAACAAGTTAACAAATGAAAGTAAATAAAGATTTGAATAGCTCTTTTTTGGCCCAAACTCAGAATGTTTCCTTATACCAATAAGCAGCACTCTCAGATGTTTTTCACTAGGGCTTTCCTGGATTTCTTGATACTTTACCTAAATTCTTTTATTTTTATCTCTGTCTGAAACCTAAATTCTTTTATTTTGATCCCTGTCTGAAACCAATCATGCTTATAAACTGAATGATATACAAGTAATTAGTAATAAGCTATATTTTTTCTTGAAATTGTATTTTATATAGGCACCAAATTATTGAGTCATCCCACCAAAAAGTCTTATTAAGCAAAATAGAAAATGTTTTCTAGCTGGTGCTATGTAAAAAGTTTCCAGTCTTTTTCATTTTCTGTATCTTAGATTTTAGGATGTTCAATTCGACTTTTTTTTTGTATTTTTCAAATAAAATTTCACTGGGTGGCATCTGTTCTTGATTATCCATTTATGATATCACAGGGTTGCATAATGCATCTAAACAGCTTCTGAAGACATCTTGCATCTCAAGCCTCCTATGGGAAAAGAAGTTCCTGTTTGGAATATAAATGTTATGATTGGCAAGTTGATTTTGCATCCTTTGAACCTATGTATTCTTTCAATTAAAGTTTATATCATAGAAAACATTGAGACTCAGAAACACGCCTTCCAGCATTGCACAAAGTTGAACAAGCATCATTATTACAGTATAAGTAAATTGCACCATGAGATAACAGTACAGTTCTGGAATATTCAATTGAAATAGGCTCATTAGCATAATGACTGCAATAAGAGCCTTGAAACTGTGTGAGAAAAGCAGTTGCTGCCATTGTTGAGCACATCATGTTACAGAGATCAACCTGTAGAGCACATATCCTGAGGGGAACCTGAACGTCTACATGCTCTGCAAGCATAAAGAGAGATAAGGGAGTGGGAACTAGTATAAGCCTTGCTCTGCTTGTAGGGTGTTTGAGGAATCACACAAACCATTGTTGGTATAAGAGGTTAAGCTAATGGATGTGAGTGACACCAACCTATGAACCTATATCACGTCAGTTGCCCTGATAGACAGGAGTCCAGGGAAGTAAATATTGTGGGAAGAAATAGCTGGGAATTGTTATGGCTAGGCTTGTATAGGCCCTAGGGCCAATAGCTTAGTACCAACCTATGAACCTATGACAATAGCAGTGCATAATATGTAGGGAATGGAATTTTCCCTAGGGGAACATATCATGTGTGTATGTTTGTGTGTGTATGAGATAAAGAAGAAAGGCCTGGTAATCTACTTCTGCACCTTATTTGCCTAGTAAACTCCATGGATAAAGCAGCTGCTGAATGAGTCATTGCGCGAGCTGGACCTAACTAATAAAGCATGGATGGATGGATTGCTACATGAGCTCTCATTGGCAGATGCTTAGCAGCACCAGTGAGTGAACACAGGAATAACTGTGGCTGTGGTAGTAAGTTGCTTGCAATACAGGGAACTCTGTTGCAAGTAGTTCTAATGACATGAAAAGGTGTTTTATTCTGTCTATACTTAAGCAGTGATGTTCTAACTCAGTTCTGTATGCTGAACACAAAGGCACAGAAGGGGAATCAGCATGGACAGATACAATACTTCAGCAAAAGGGTTCAGATCTAGACCTTTCATTTATGTCATTGGGAGCATCTCATGCACATTTGCTGCAGTGTCTCTGATCTGTGTACAGTCCTGGGGCAGAGGGGAAGGCTGGTTTACATATGTGATCTATGTGCCGAGCACTGTGGTTGTCTAATGGAGTAAGAATATGTAGATGCCTTAACCAAATATGTATCAGTCTTTATGAATAAACCAGGGCATGCAATTCTACTGTGTTCCAGCCCTATCTTATGGAACACAATGTTCTTAAATTCTCCCCAGGATATCTGTGACTAATGATTTACACTGAGGAAGTAGGCAACAAACTATGAGTATCTCTAGTAGAATTTATATACATGCATATAATTAACAGGAGATGGAGTCTATATATTCTACTCAATTTGTGCACACAGCATCCCACAGCTTTCCACCTTTGCCCCTTTTGGCCTTAATCTTTTTCTTCTTGTCATATATCATGTCAGTACAATACATAGTTGAATTACATCACCACAGACATCTGAGTTGGGCAAGCATTGTAGAATAATGAGATAATACTATAACTATAGCCTAGGCGACCTGGGTTTGATTAATACTTCCAGTAATAGGAATCAGGTCCATCCTGCTCTGTTCCCCCTCGCTTTGCTCAGGTGCACTCTGCCCCCTGGCCCTACCAACTTTCCCACACACCCCTGAACTCATTTCCTTTACACATAACCTTATTGTAACCACACCTCCTAAATCCCTCCCTCTACCAGTCTCCTCCAAACAACATCTCTCATTCATACCTCCACTTTCTCCCTCCCTACCTTCCCACCTTCATTAACTCCATCAACCTCAACACTACTGCATCCTACACTTCATTTCAAACACCATGATTGTTCAACCCTCCACTTATTTTTCCCACATTTTATATATATATATATATATATATATATATATATATATTTATGTATACACACACACACACACACACACACACACACACACACACACACACACACACACACACACACACACACACACACACGCCCTGCTACCCAGGCCTTATTGAACCTACCCTTCACCATACTCATAATCTACAGCTCATCATTCCTATTATCTACATCTTAGATATAATCTAATCTTACTCCAGTCTCTTATACAATTGACATCCCCATCTCCCTCAGCTTCAGTTTTCACCTGTATCTTCCCACAGTTAACTAGTCAATAGCTCTATACATTTAACCAGACCCTCCACCTAGTCTATCCCCCATAATGCAAATCCACTACCTGTTTCTATCACTCTTCCCTAGCTGTACCCTAACACTCTTATACAACCTAACCTCCTGCAATACACAACTTAGTCCCCTTCCCCCCATCACCAACCTCCACCTAACCTTTAACCATCCCAAACTCCTTCATTCATTTCTTCTAGCCTCACCCACCCCCTCCAAAAACTCCCCAACTTCCTAAAATTAACCCCCAGTTGCCCAATTTCCCCTAAAGTCAAGGTGAAATACTATCTCTTTCTCCATCCTCCTCACAATTTCTTCCCTCACATGCTAGCCTGTTCCAATCTGGTGACATCCATTCCAATCCTGGACCCAACTTCCCTTCCTCCTCCAACCCTCTAACCTGTCACACCACCCCAGCTCATCCTATCATCCCTACAAAATAGTTACTAAAACCAGTGAATTCCATGCCTGGACATCACATCACTCTCCCAACATCTTAATTCTCTTTGAAACCTAGCTGAAACCACATATCCCTGACAATGACTTTCCTCCCCCTGGATATAGCATCTTATGTCTTGACAGAACCCACAGAAAAGGTGGTGGAGTTGCTATAGTGTTCTCTAACCACCTCTCTGTGACCCCTCTATCTATTCAAACCCCCTCTGCCTCCCCAGACAAACTGCTAATGGCTAACTGTAAAATTAACACCCATAACATAATTACCATAGCCATAATCTACATACCCCCAGGCGGCATCACTTTACTTGAAAGTATTCTATCCTGGCTCTCTCTTCACATACCTAATGAAACAACAGGCTTGGGATATGTCAACATTAACTGGCTATCTCTATCCTCTGATATTTCAACCTCCAGTATTAATTTGCATGGTTTCTCCCAATTAATATTTGCTCCTACATTTACTATTAAATCTTCGAATCATGCCTCTTTTCTTGACTGGATACTAGTCTCTCACCCCTTTAAATATCACTTTCCTGAAACAATGCCAAATGATGTCAGTGATCACTGGCCAATCAAAGTCCTTAGATTCTCCCCTCCTTATAGCAGACCTCATAAGTTGGCTTGTCGCAAACTAACCAACCTTAATCTCATTATGCTTAACAACCATCTCTCAGCTATCATCTGGTTCTTTCTCAGGGAGCTACCCCTCCATGATGCTGTAACTGAATTCAACACTATATTACTTAACATACTTGACTATGTAGCCCCCATAATAACTGTTAGAGTAAAATCAATCACATCTCCTTGGCTAACACAGGCCACCCACTCCTTAATGCAAAAATGGGACAAAGCTTGGAAGCTTTGATCCACAAAAAAACTTCCTTCCAACCTTCAGAAATATAAAGAACTTCTCAATCTCACTAAAAATCCATTTATAAAGACAAAATAATCTTCTATAACAACCCCACAACCACACACTTAGCCAACCCAAAGAAGTTCTGTCATGCCATCAACCATATACTTCACCCTGGCAATCCCTCTTCTTCTCATCCTTGCTCTAATAACCCCCCTAAAAACTGCTACCAACTTTAACTCCTATTTCATCAACACCATTAGCAAATTAATGATCCATTCCAACTCCTACCCAAACACCAACCTCCTCTCCAACCCTCCTACACCCACCAACCTCTCTCTCACCTTTTGTCTCAAAACTAAGTCTACTAACTACATCAAAACCCTGCTACTAAAGCTTAAACCATACCCCCCTCCACTGATGGCCTATCCCCTCTCTTTTTCCAAAAAGCTGCTAGCTCACTTGTCCTCCCCATCTCCATTATCATCAACCATTCAATTACTGAATCTGAAGTACTTGCAATCTGGAAACAATTCTACACTTTACCCATCCACAAGGGAGGTAACTACTCTAAACTTTCCAACTTCAGACCAATTGCTATGCTTTCCAAAATTCTGGAGAAATACATACACGGAAAAATCATTCACTTACTCTTACAAGAGAACCTACTTATCCCCACTCAACATGGCTTTCGCCCTAAACATAGCACCTCCACTGCCCTCTTTTCTTTTGTTAACACCATATCCCAAGCTAGAAACCAAAACAAATTGGTCTCATGCCTATTTCTTGATCTCTCTAAGGCTTTTGACACCGTGTCCCACCCTCTTCTTTTAAACAAACTCTCTGAACTTAACCTCCACCATTTCCTAGTTCTCTAGTTACCTCAATGACCGACTTCAATCTGTTAAATAGTTTTCTGCAACCTCTCCTGCTCTACCTGTAAAAATGGGTGTTCCTCAAGGATCTATCCTTGGCCCATTAATGTTTAACATCTTTAAAAAATCTACTGTCTACATCCTGCCTGCACTCATCACTCATCCAATATGCAGATGACTCTACAGCTATCATCACAGCAGATACTCTCAATGACTTAAATTCTAGGACACAGAATTCCTTCTTAGCTATTGAAAACTGTCTCACCAACAACCAGCTAATACTAAACCCAAAAAAGACTAAACTCCTGCTTTTTATCCCAAAATATATGAATCATCTTAAATCCTCCTTTTCAATCTCTTCCTACAATAACATACCTATCACTGTGGAAACACATACCAAGCTACTAGGGGTCATCACTGATGGCCATCTTAAATTCGACCAGCATGTCCTCAACAACATCAAGAAACCAACCAAAAGCTCAGGCTGCTTTACAGGAACAAAATAATCTTATCCAATAAAGCCAAAATTGCTCTATCCCATGCCTACCTTCTCCCCAACCTACTTTATGGCTCATAAATTCTCACCAATCTTGAAAGCACTCTCCTAACAAAACTAGAAGCTGCCAACAACGAAGTTGTTAAATTCGTTGCTGACCACTCCTACCACTCATATCACTGTCTAGCTCTTATAAGGTTAAACTGGCTTGTGCTTCCTCAACCACTACTTATCTCCCAGCTTCAAATAGTACACTCCATTTTGTATCTGTCCTCCTTCTATCCCAGCATTTCCAGTCTGGTCTTCCCTACACTCCACTAAGGATCCTACGTAGCTCAGAACAAAACCTCATTTCAACCTACAAGCCCAAAACTAAAATAGGACCAAACCTTTAAAACTACTCCCCAACCTAATCTTGGAATAAACTTCCACTGGATATTCATAACATCAATCAATGACATCAATTCAAAACTGCTACTAAAAGCTTTTTGAACAATACATAGATCTGTCAATGTAAACTCCTGCCTTGAAAGACCTAGCCCTACTATTCTCTCTCTCTCACACCTTTCCTCCCTTCTCTTTCTCCTTCTTTACTCTTAAACAACCCATTGACTTAGACATTTCTAGATCAAGTTTAATACTCCACCAGCATGAGTGTTAATTATCTAAAAGAATGATAGTACTTGAGACCTATTGATGTAACCGTAACCGGGTCTATATTATAAGCATGAAACACCTTTTCAGCGAATATGGAAACAGCAACACATATTGCGTGAACTGCAAAAACACCGAACGTCCTAAACCGCAAAATTCAAAATCTCGAATCGTCATAGTTGGCCAACCCCACCGCCTGCTACATACTACCTACCCAAACAAAACAAATAAATCACATACATACACTAAACAAAACCCTACTTCTAACCCTAAAGTAAAGCTTGCATATACTACCATGTATGCACTTACCTTAACCCGCACCCTAACCCTAAGGTCAATAACTATTGCACACTTACCTTAAGGAGCTATACTGCAGAAGGGCCAACTATGACGATTCGACATTTCGAATTTCCCACTTCAGGATTATCAGTGTTTTCGCGGTTTGCTGAATATGTGTCAACGTTTCCGTATTCGCGTAAGTGGACCTTTACGGTTTTAATAGGGAAACATGTAACCAATGTACTTACCTCTTAATGTGCTTCTACGGATTGAGTGATGTTGTGAGAATGTAATTATTCTCTGTGATTTAATCAGTTACCTGTTATTATCTATTTGCATTTCTAGTATTACTATTATTATTATACATCTAGTTTTGTTATTGCATAGGTCATACTCAATTCTGGAGCTTTTCTCCTGTGGCCTCCACTGAAAAAGGGCTCTCACTCAGTCAGACTAACCCAGTCAACAAATGTCAAATACATAAATAAATAAAGTTAAATTAAATAAATAAATAATATATTGTGTATCCAGCATGATAGGCTACACTCAGGTCTGACGTGCCATGCTTAATACAGTCCTTTTACATTTTGTTTTGAATACATTAGCTTTCTGTTTCATCTTCTCCCATGTCTGACATTGGTATACATTTCTACCCATGCCATGCTGTTCAATGTATTTATCTAGTTCATTTAACTGTGCAATATATCATTAAATTTTCTTGTTCGCTGCCTCTTCATTATTCACTGAGCTTCTACCATAACACTGACACTAACTTTCCCTTGAATATCCAAATATAAACATAAAAAAATAAAGAAAACTCTAAAAGTGCTAAAGTTCAAAGATGATGGAACACCAAAATTGTAAATGAAACCAGACTTTAATTAACTTCCATACTTCAGTGTCACAGCACATAAGTTTGCCTTTTGATTTCTTGAGTTTGAGCTGTTTGTATCTAAAATGCATGGTGGTATCAGAATGGGAAGACATCTGCATATATCTCACATTCCTGAAAAACAACTGAATTTGAAATGCATGGAAGCATTTTTCCCTGGTTTGTTAAAGCTTCACCTGGCTGATACTGAATAGCCTTTGTAGGGGATCAGATACATCATGTCTCAGGGTGACCAGTAGCCATTCTGTTCTTGGCCTTAGATAACACCTTGAGAACTTGTTCTTGGGAGACTTTAGGGGGGGTGTAGGTGTGAGTTTGTGATCTGAGAATATCGGTATGGAGAGAGGGTTGACGTTTGAGCTAGTTATTTCTACTAGTAGATTGGCGCTATCCTCTGAGTCTAGGTCATATCCCAGTCATTCTCCTGCCTGGCACTCATGCCATTAGCTTAATTCTTCTAATATACAGCGTCAGGGGGAAGTGACTTTTGTTTTAAAGTACTTTTTCCTCACATGGGCACGACATAGCTAAATGTAGAGTAGAAGAGGCATGATACTCAGAATTCAAATATACAGTAATGTTAACTTATCCTTAAAATGTCTGTATAGCTGTAGAACAGTCTAAGTCAGTTACTTTAGCTTTGCTTTCCTGACAAAAAATGGCTTAAGCCATGTAACTCACCATAAGAAATACTCCATCCACAAACACATCTGTTAGTCTGTTTGGAATGTAAAACATGCTGTTTACAAACTTCACCAGAAGAAAATTCAAATATGCCATGTCATCAAGGGATATTTTGCAGCACTTTAGCCATAAAAATAGGTTCATAGGTCGGTAGTAGGCTATCGGCCATAGGGCTTATACAAGCCTAGCCATAACAATTCCCTGGCTATTTCTTCCCACAATATTTACTTCCCTGGACCCCTGTCTAGCAGGGTGACTGACGTGATCCCCAGGGTGAATTTCCTATCTCCCATCCAATCGTCAAGGTTCCTTTTGAAGAGAGCCAAAGAGGCACTCTGCTTGACATGTATGGGCAGTCTATTGCAGAGTCTGGGGGAGTCTCAGGGTCAGGAATCTATCTCTCCAGCATGTTTTGTTCATTGTGATGACAAGGTTTAGATCCCTGGAGCGTGTAGCTCTGAGGGATTTGGATTTCTTTAAGTGTAGCATGTCCAACAGCTCTGGGTTTGACATGGCCTTGTATGTTAAGTAGAGATTGCCTCTGAGTAGACGATATGTGATGGAGTATAGCTGGAGATTTTTTAGGTGGTCAGCATGCGGCATCTGCATTAGACCTGTGATTCTTTTAGTGAGGCATTTTTGTGGCATTTTTAGTTGTTGCAGATGTCTTGAGAGGTACATACCAAATGGGACGTTGTATTCTATAATGGGTCTAATGCGGGATGAGTACAGTGGGACAATGGCCTCCTTTTTTCTGGATGAAAAGACCTTAGTGATGAGGTGTGCCACATAGAAGGAAGGACTGTTATGGCAATGTGGTTATGAAAGGTGAGACCACTGTCCACCTGTGTCCCTAAGTCTCTTATCACACTTTCAGTGTTTGGTGTACTGCCACCTATGTGGTCATTTATGGGTACATGTTTTTTCCCAAAGGGGATAACTATGCATTTCTTGGCATTGAGCTTGAGCCCATGGCTCTGACACCAAGCATCTGTTTCTGTAAGGCCCTTTTGTAGAATATCCACATCATTTGGGGATTCAGTAATGGCTCCCAGTTTGCAGTCATCAGCGAACTTTGTTAGCCAGAGTCCCTTTGTGCTGGCCTGTACCTCAGAGAAGTAGATGCCAAACAAAAGCGTTCCCAGGACTGAACCCTGAGGAACTCCACTTGTCACTTGTCTGGAGATGGATTTGGAGCCAGCTACTTTTACAGTGTGGGTTCTGTCAGTAAGCCAGTTGGCAATCCATCGGGTGATGTAGGGATTAATGCTCAGCTTAGTAAGTTTATCTATGATTCCAGAGTGGGGGATGGTGTCGAAGGCCTTGGTGAGGTCCAGATAGGCTGTGTGGACCACCTTACCTTTGTCCACAGCTCTGGAGACTGATTTGAAGAAGTCAATCAGGTTCAGGAGACAAGATCAGCCCTTCACGAACCCAAACTGGGTGGGGTCCAGTGTTTGAAGCTTGCCAATGTCTTTGTTTATAAGTTCCATGATAATACGTTCCATGGCCTTGCAGATCAGGCTCGTCAGACTGATGGGGTGGTAGTTCCCTTGTGGAGTGGGATAACTGTAGCTGTGCGCCACTCAGTGGGCACGAAGCCTGAGGTGAGGCTGTGATTAAACATGACACTTAGGTGAGGTGCCAGTTAATTTTGTAGTTCATGTAGTACACAGCCCGGCATGTCGTCTGATCCCATGGATGCTGTATTCTTAGCTTTGGAGAGTGTGGTTTTTACCTGTGTGGCCATTATTACCAGAATTTGGCAATCTTTCAGTATTGCAATGGGCCGTTTAGGGGGTGAGAGGGGTTTGAAGTCGAAATGAAAAAAAAGTATCACTTATAGCCTTAAGATAAAAAATCCTTAAAAGTAGATATCCTACAGAGAATTGTAAAAAAAGGGAAAAGTTTAATAAGAAAATTTCTGAGGTTTCTTTTAGACTCTGAAACACAATTATGCCTAAGCCAGAAAACAGCTTAAATAGAAGCTCTCTACCTCCTGGACAGCAAAAGGAACTTTAACGGCGACTGTTTACATTAGAATAATAGCAGTGGGCCCTCAGACTGCATCTTCTATTAGATATGATTGATGGGACCTTGTCATTGGCAACCAATACCAAAATGTAAGGAATCACTACCAAAAAGACAGGCATCTATTGCGAGATGGATCATTGTTGACTAGATGCTAAGTTCTTTCAATTAAAAGATGGTTGTTTTGTAGTTTTCTTGCTGTTTTACAGGCTTCTTAGTGGGTATAGGATTATGTAACTCCTAGTCCATTTGTCAGTAGTTAAACCAAATGAAAGAAGGTTGGCAGTCAGCAATACCTAACTAGGTATGGAATAACATGTGAGGCAACCAATATTACATGCTTAACATCTAACAAGCACTGCTTTGCTCAAAGTATTCTGACTTTAGATTTTACATGGGACCCTGTTATAGAGGTTCTCCTACACTGGATTGTGGGTGTTGGTAAAGGGTGCATTTATATACTTGGAAATGTTTATGCATTTTCAGAAGTGCTATATTGTCAGGTTTCTCAACTATGGATGTAGGCATGCCTGAAATCAGGGAAAATTCTGGGTCCAATGATGGCAAATGCCAAATTTCCAGCACCATCAGAGGTCATGGTTGTGTTAATGTGATGGCCATATCCCCTCCACTTTCCATGGATACGGTTGTTCTGCCTGCCCTACCCCACCTCTTGGTCCCAGGATAACAAAGCAGGACATGATTTATCTGACACACTCTTGTACTCCAACAGAGTGCCATCATTGGTTGTCTCCAGTCTCATTTAGTGGGAGTAGAGTAAGAGTGGCCAGTGAACTGATGACAGGTAACATCATGGGTGCACATCCCTTACTAATCTGAGTGCCTCTATGACCAGTACTCAGCATTTGTGTAAGGCCAGTATACACGGGAAAGGCACAGATAAATTCAGCCATAGCTGAGCTGGTCATGGTAGTATTTGTTCTGTGTGATGACATGTAGGAGGTCTTGGCCTATTTATGCAACATAATAGAAAGCCAGAATAGGGAGTATATATGATGCAGATGTCCCTAAATAGCCAGACATCATGGCTGCCACCCTTCTCATAGCTTATCACTGAATATGGGGAGAGTTGGACCATTAATCTGTTTTAATCTGTTTTAATGTGGAGCTTTTCTCCCCAGGCCTCTACTGAAAATGGACATATATCCAGTTAGACTAGCCCGGTCAACAAATGTAAAATAAAATAAAATAAAATATAAATAAAATAAATTAATAAGTCATGACCCAGTACAAAAAGGATGACACCAGTCAGTGTCTAGGATGGGATTCTGGTTGAAGGAAGGGTGACATTCCCAGCCACAGGGTAACTTACACATGACAAACACCAGCTGACGATTTGGTGTGGCTGAGGGTTTGGGCATTGTCACCATATGTTGGCACTGTTTTGGGGTCCTGCTGCATAAGTAAATTGCAATTTGGTCCAGAAGTCACTCTATACAACTGAGCCACTTAGCCAGCTTTCAGTCTGCCACAATCTCTGCTGCCTGCTGCAGCTGTGTCTGTGTCATCACAAGTGACAGAACAGTGCTGCCTGCCTGATGGGGGGTTTCATTCCTCTCCAATAAGGAGCTCACATCCACTCACTGGACCCAGAATAGGGGGTAATAACAGCCAGAAATGGTTGAAAGGTGTGAGCCTCATTTACTTTTCATCTGAACCTGCACAGTGAAGACACAATAAGAATGTTGGTATAAGTGGGAAATACTATAAAATGTAACTGAAATACAGTAAACTGTAAATCATATGCCAATCACACTCATTCTGCCATGGCTTCACCCTTTGCTTTCGCCTAAAGCAATCCAAGTGGTGCAGGTTTTGCTGCTTATTAAAGGTGCCCGAGGTCAGGGAACAGTCTGGGCCTGATAATGATGGCATATGCAATGGACAGGTGAAGGATGAAACAGTCAGGTTAAGATAGAACTGTTGATGCTGTAAACGATGTGAAACACTGACACTGCTGCTGGCTATTCCTGAGCAACAACTGTAATAACTCTGCTAAAGCAGTAACAGCAAAATATGGTAAAGAGTACCAGACAGTGTGCTACATGGGTCTATCCTGCTCCATTTGGAGATAAACGTCACTGACGTACATCTATGCCCCTCAGTTTATTTCAGATAAAACAACCAGAGTCTGTGTCTGCTATACATATAACTTTACTGACTTACACAAAGAAAATGCACTTAAAAAGCATAGACCCTGACATTACAATTTGTATGCTGCTCCCATGGTATGAAGTCATAACACCTTTATATATACGTTCCCACCATGATACCTCATCAGAGAGTATAACTATTTAACTGATTGTATTCAGTCAGCATGAGGACATCAGTTTAAATAAATGTTTACAGTACATGTGGGGACTTTGTTGCTGGACCTCTCTGTCCCACTCTTTGAAGAAGTCAGAGTGGCATCTCTTCATATCATCATACTGGTGCCTGTACTGCAGATTGCATGATGTAAGTGGGCCCTCTAAAAACCTGGCCCAAGTCATGCCAGGCAACCACTTTTTTAAATTGCTCATCATCAGCACCTACCAACCAATCTTCATAGTTCTTGTGAAAGAGATGTGAGAATATTTTGGTCTCTTACATGCAACAATTGGGAATCCACAGCCAGAAGCATAGTTAGTGTGGGGCAAAGGGGGGGGGGGGGGGCTGTCCCAGATGTAAGCTGCTAGGATGTACAATTACAGTAGCTGCATTCATTTCTGTATAAGCATTCTTGAATGCCAGTTTGGAAATTAAATTCAATAGTGCTTAGGAGTGAACCACTTGATTCAGCATTTCATGTTACTGTATTGTCTAAAAGACCTTTATTTATTTACTTTTATTACTTTATGTCTTGGAGTGACTGCCTGGAAGTGAGCGAGGAATGCCAGGCCATACACTGGACTTTTTTTCTTCTTCTTTTTTAAAGCGGATGGGTTGGAGCATAGGATCTTAGAGAGCAGACTTTATTTTTTTTTGTTCCTCAGCTAAGAGTTGGGAGGCGGGAAAAATCAGGGAATGGTACCAGGCACTAGATGAGCCAACTATGCCTCTGCCCATTGTTTAGCAAAAGTAGGCATGTCTGCATTACTGCCCCCATGAAATAGATGGAGCTTCAAAGGTTCAGCAAGGTAGCAGCCCTACACATGTAAAATGTGCTCATGATCCAGGAACAGAAGCTCATGCAGGCATGCACTGCTTATACACACATTGTGCAGCCATGCACACATCTCCAGCATGAGCCTTACATTGTGGCACCACTTGATACATTTATCTTTGGTAAATTTTATGTATATACCCTGGTACCCAAAACCATAATATAGCAATTCAGAGAAAATTGCGTTACAAGCATATCTTTGTCTATGTAATGTGCAAAAAGGGTAAAAGGTTGTATAGTAGGACCATGCTGCTACTTTATTTACATTTAACCAAAAATTTTGCAGTATGGTATACTGACTTTAGAAAGCTATTTTTGTGTGGTGCATATTTTTCATTTTTTACCATTCTGCTCAAAGTTCTATTAGTGATGGAACATTAGGCAGGTTTGTCAGTTATATTGGTATGGTCAAATAATGTTATTTTGTTCCAGATAAGGGTAAGTTCTGATCATATCCTGTACAGCTGCTTTTCATACACACACATATATATATATATATATATATATATATATATATATATATATATATATATATATATATGCACACACACACACACACACACACACACACACACACACACACACACACACACAAAGAAGGTTAACATTCTTATCACATAAATATTTACGTAAGTTTTTCTAACAGATATTTGTGGAGTGACCTATCTCCCTACAGCCTAGGCAACTGTAAAATGACTTGTTGAAAGAAGTCTGTTAGGACTAAAAATGTGTCTCACACATGAACAGTGGAAGCAGAGGTAAAAGGTATGACAGTAGCTCTTACGGATTAAATGAAAGAATGCCTCTTTTTGTAAGGAAATCAACACAGCTCCATTTTGCTAAATGACCTGCTAATGTTCTGCATATGGTCTGTCTAATGGTTGTTTTATAATGGCATTTAACCATGGCTACCATTATAGGCAGAACTAACTCTACTAGTATTTCAGTTTACCAACAAGCTGGCCTAAAAAACCCTTTCCTTCTGCCAGCTCTGATATTAACATCCAGTAATGTGGCAGTTCTAAACAGAGGTTATATATAGGATGATATCATGTACAGTATTTTGCCTGACCATTTCAAAGCCTAACTTCTAAGGCATACATACTGTAAATGAATGTCTGTGTGGCACAGGTATATTCACACTATTTCTATATATACCATTCAGAATCACAATGGATTTTGTACTGTTATATTCCATATATTTATAATGTATTCAGCATACCTAGGGGGTACCCCATTTGGCAGATACGGCAGCACTGTGGAGAAGACATTCTTCTGCAAGCTTTCAGGTAGCATGGCCTGTGTCTGTTATCTAGAGGTGGTACAGACCCACAGTCACAGACTAAGGTGTGGCAGTACTTGTGGACATGGATGCCATGGGAGTAAGAAATGGACAATGGGGCAGTGTCACAGGAGACTGAGAGATATGCATGAACAGTCCAAGAGTAAGGCTTGGTATACTATAGGAGTTTAACAAACAGGGTCTGGAGGACTCATAGCTATTGAAACATTCTTATGCTCCTGTCAAGAGGGGGATGCACAATGTATTATGTCCAGATGTGTTCTAGATGTTGGTACTCAGAAGACCTAACCATCCCATGTTTCCATAGGTGATATGTCTTCTTAGTACTACCTAGCAGAGCTTTGCCTATACTGTTCTTAGATATTGTGGGTGTAAGATAATTCCTTTGGCACAATGCACATTTCTGTTCATAGGCATCTCAGGCTTGCAACAAGATCCTGTCATTACTGAAGGTGGGGTTGGTACAGCATGAGTGTTACATGAACAACCTTGTCCTCCATGCCACATAGGCACCCTGGTTATATAGGCCATTGGGCTCATCACAGTGCAGTCCATGTTCTGCATTTATAGGTACAAACAGTGATGGGCATGACATAGAAATGCTTAACGCTGCACAAAAGGCTGAAGATTGTGTCATAGGTGTCTCCATTG
Source organism: Protopterus annectens (assembly GCF_019279795.1). Lineage (NCBI taxonomy): Eukaryota > Metazoa > Chordata > Ceratodontiformes > Protopteridae > Protopterus > Protopterus annectens. The sequence goes on along the minus strand of NC_056745.1, from coordinate 170,567,286 downwards.
GAGGTATTGATTGATATGCTCATCAAACACAATCTGGGGACAGATTTAAACTATGTTTGTCACTCTTTTTTGTTGGAGCACACTCTAGAAAAGGTGAAGATTAAATAATGAGGACACTGTGGCTATACACAATGGGCACCTAACATCACCAAAGGATGAAAGATCTGCTGTAGATGGTGTGAGGATATCAGATATTGTTATCTGTGCTAGCATGACTGGCTGAAGCTTTGTAAATACTTGTAAATAATTGTAAATTACCCTGTGTTATATATGCCAGCATGAATAGCTATAATTGTTTAAATAAGTTTATGTTTTTTGATTATTACTTTGATTTATGTAAGATGTTTGAATCAAACAGTGTTCTTCTGGCTGACCAAATGTACATTTAAAAAAAAAAAAATTCTGAATGCAGCTTATGCCAGTCGGCTGCCCTAGATGTGATGTCATCATGTGCTAAAGCTGAAAGGAATAGAATCTCCACAGCAGTGGTTTTGTTTACTTTCTGAAGTCTAATATGAGAGTATTCTCATAACAGCTTTCTTTAACTTTAAAAAAAATTCTGCTGTAAAAGCAGATTTTGAGTCAGTTAAAAGTCAGTTGTTGTTCAGTAATTGCTGAGTTGTATCAGTAGTTGTAGTAGTAGTCAGTTGTTTTTCAGATCAGTAGGTATCACTCAGAGTTTTCTAGAGCTGTTCAGCAGAAATAGTAGGAGTTACTATTCCAGTCTAAGAAGATGCCCTGAAGAGTGGGCATATATTATTATTTTGCCTTGCAGAAGAAAGAGTATCATCTTGCCTTGCTGAGTTAATTAGATTAGACAGGGACATTTAATCTTTAGACAGTTAGGGATCTACAGTTAGATAGAGTTTTTATTCAATCAGTGTGAAACTTATCCTACAGTGTTATTTTCCTAATTCCTGTTCATGAAACTCTGTGGCTTATTGGAATCAGTTATTCAGTGTATATATGTTTTAAATCATTTTATTTATTAAATATTTTACTATCTTCTATTGTGGCTGGTTATTTAGAAAATACATTTAGTAACCTGACAGTATTTATGCTTATTATGATAACACCAGGGCCACTCCAAAAAGTCTTATTGCTTGGATTGTATGCTACCTTTTTATATCAATATTTACTTTACTCAATGTAATTGAACACCCCTTTTGAAGGGTACTGTGGTATTTTGACTGGTGGCAGCTGTTAATGTGTAATTTGGTCTTTCCCAAGAGTATTTGTATGAGTGAATATCAAATATTTAAGAGTGACTGTGTCAAATACCAAAACTGGGACACAGTACTCTGCAGTGGTTAATGTGAACACTCATTTGGGGACCTGGAGTGAAGGATAAAGTCCAGTTGCAGGTCTGGAGCCTGTTCCCGGTGTACTCTTAGGGGAAAATTCTGTTTTTCTATATTGGATTTCAGTGACATTTCCATACCAGAGACAATGTTGAGGATTGAGGCTCCTTAGTTACTGCCCCGGGTTAAGTGGGGTCATAACAGATGGTATCTTCATACATGCTTCTTCTAGGTTAGAACATGCAGGTTCACATTTGTGCAATGCTTCTGCTTTGGTTAGATCAGTGGTCTGGGGGAGACAGTGATGCTGTAGCTCTTATTTCACTCCTAAGCAGCAAACAGCTTTGCAGATAAATCAACAGATATGCAGGAATTTTAGCCAACACATCTTGCTGTCACACAATCTGTACTGGAGCAGGTTAACATATTGCATGGCACTCAAGAGGATGCAGCTTTTCATCATCGTGAGCTCTGTGTGGCCAAGGACTACAGACATTAGGACATGATAGGTATGGTGAGGGCTTTGTTGACATCCATCACTGCAATAACCAATAAGCACTTATATGTGCAGGGTTGTCAGACAAAAACTGTCATTGATCTTCATGGCAAGTATAGGCTACATACCTGTGATGGATATATAGCACAGTCTTGGCAGGGTACACATGTGACGCAATTGTGGAAGGCAGTCATTTGTCATGTCATCCCACATTGTGGATGGGAGCAATGATAAGTATCTAGATACAAGCCACACATTGGCACTATATCCCTGTCATAGGATGCCACAAGTCTTGCCACCCTCACTAGCAAGATCATTGCAATTCCAGGCCCATGTATTGATACCCTATCCTGTTACAGAAATTCATGAGCCCTGGCATGCCTTGCTAGCAAGCCAAATTTAGGTCCAAGTCATACACTAGCATACCAGTTCTGTCATGGGAGGTTTCAAATCTTGGTACTCCTCACCAGCAAAGTTCATCCAGATCTAGTTCATGCAATGGCACCCCATCACTAGCACCACTTGTGGTACCTAAATCTAGTTCTGTCTAGCCCCACACTCACCCTGTGGCATGTTTTTTTCTTCCACATGTGTGCATCATGTACTCCACTCAGCTTGTGTGGATAGCCTTATTTTATTGTCATTCATATTTCCTGTGGAAATAAGGATGATTGAGGCTAACAGCACTCTTTAGCCTGTACTGTGTTCTGGTGGTCTGATACACACTGAGACCAGGCCATACACTGACCAACATAGCCTGATAGTAACACTGCATGCATCATATTTATTCTGTTTGACTTTGCCACATTAAGATTGTCATCACTCAACTAGATGTCATTACTTTGCCTGCACCACCATATAATGCTGCTGTTGCTGTATAGTGGGATATCTTCTTACATGTGTATGTTCCTTTTCTATCTGCATATCTTGTCTTGCCACTGATGCTGCTACATTGTATAGGATAGATTCTAATGCCTTGCTACTGATGTTGCTCTCTCTCTCTCTCTCTCTCTCTCTCTCTCTCTCTTTTCTTTCGGCTTACATTGTTTAAATAGATTCTAACATTTTGCTACTGATGTTGTTTTGTATAGGATAAATTCTAATGCCTTGCTACTGATGTTGCAACATTGTACAGAATAGATTCTAACGCCTTGCTACTGATGCTGCTACATTGTATAGGCTAGATTATAATGCCTTGCTACCGATGCTGCTACATTGTATAAATAGATTCTAATGCTTTGCTACTGATTCTGCTACATTGTATAGATAGATTCTAATGTTAACATACTATGAGGCTGAGCAGATGTTTATGTCAATGTTTATGCCAAGAGTGTGGTGCTGTGTATCTCCAGCTGAGCCAAGGCAGAATAAACATGCCTTTAGCACAGCAAATGCACATCTAATGACATTTTGTGTCTCAGTGTGGTGATGTATGATATTTCAGCTACAGTATAGGGATGGTAGACAAGAGTCATGATGCAGGGCTGCAGTGAGCATCCAGCATCATCTGCAACACAAAAAAAAAACACTTTTTTGTATATGGTGGCATCTAGAGACTACATATGCAGTTTTTATATCAGTAAGCATTTATTTTAAACTTACCATCAGGAGGGCACTATGGAAGTCATTTCTCCGGATGAGATGATACATGTCACACATATACCGAATATGGAAATCATGAAAACTGACAGGATGCCATACTTACATGCATTAGAAATATCCCCCTCTGCATTGCACACATCTTATCAGCTAAGGGAATATTAGTCCTTCTATTCACATACATGTGTGAATGTGGGTCAAGCGGGGTATTTATTTTCTCATGTGTACAATCTATGGCAGCCAGCACCTCAGGGAGATGTGAGCTGTTATAAAGTCCACACAGAAGGATGACTATCAACTGTTCTGGCAAATCAGCTATGCTCATTCTCATGCAGACACATAACATTGAGAATGCATTCAGTATTCATGATACAAAAACCTGCAATGTACCTAACATTCCCATTTAATCACTGCAAGCTCTCATTAGCTAAAATGGTAAGTGCTGCACATTCCTTGGCCTCCACAAGTGTAGATATGCCATGAATTCCCATGGATTGGGTTTGTGATTGATACGTTACTGCCAGACTCCTTATTATGTCACATGGAAGCAGAAAGTTATCTACTGATCAGTCATGTTATAGAATATTTTCCAATGGCTAATCTTATTTTTGCTGAGGTCTGTCATGTCAATCAAGCAGGTCAGTGCCTGCTGAGCACAGTTTGCTGCTTCTCCTATCATTTTGTAGATATGCGACTCTGGAATTTCCCATGTGCTATGCATCTGTTTAGAGTCACGCAGCAAGATGCACAAATCACTGCACATTTGACTGCAAATCATGGCACTCATTGCCTGTCTACATTTGCGTATCACTACTTTTTCATCTGTCTGTGTGCCTTTATTTACATCTTTTGATACAGTAATTTAAATACAATGTATAATACACAGTGCCTATTGTGTCACTGAATTGCCCACACCTTGCATGTGGCCACTAAATGCACACAGTGTCAGTTGATACTATGTAATTTGTTTATGAGTTACAGATACTGACATTTTATAACAAGGGATATACCCTTTTAGGATCCTTAAATTTCTGTTTTATTACTCCACTGTTAACCATAGCTCTTTACACTCATGTAAGTCAAAGGGAAAACTTAACCGTGAAATGTTCATTCCGACTGTTCTTCATGTGTCAGCTGATAGTTCAAGCACTCCTATAGAAATATTTAAGCTATCTGCACATTTGGTGGCCTTAGGCAATGCTTATGACCAGCATTTGCTAAATCGAAATTCCTGCTGAACTAAGACTTACTATGCAGAAATACTGAATCACATTTTTCATGGAACACAAAACTGTATGTCAGCATAAAAGACTTTCTTGAAAAAGAAAAGTATGCATCAGTAGAAATTTACAACATAGGAAGGTCATGTAGATGATAAAGACAAAATTTTCACATTAATGTAAAATTTTTACATCACAAAATATGAACTGATACAGGGAAAAGCACTGTTATTTTGATGTCTTATTGCATATTTTTAGTTTTAATGATATGTATGCCAGACATCTATAGCATACCTCTTAACTGTCCATATGTTCTCAGAATGTACAATTTTTGTCTCATATTTTTGGTTTGTTTCTCCAAAAATTGTGCATGAGTTTAGAATATAGCTTATGAGGATTATGTTTACTAGCACACTGTTGAAATGGAAATTCACACTTCCTGCTGCTCAAGATATTAATGTAGCAGTAAGGCAGATATTTAATGAAATGTTTCTACAATTATTTTTTGGGCCAGGATATAACAAACTTGGCAACCATCCTTGTGGACATCTGCAGTACTAAGGGCTGAGACATAGCAGGATACTTAGTGTAATCCTCTAACTGGCAGCATTAAGCATGGTGAAAAGGGCGCTCATCAGGCATTTCATTAGCATGTGACCAAGACATGAAGCTGACAACAGACCATCTGGATAGAGAGCCTATAATTTCTACTAACATTTGTGTTTTTTTTTTTTTTGGCCTGTAGCCCTTCATTGGCATCCATACCCTCTCTGTATACAAAGTATATTATGACTTTTATTATGTTATATTAATATTTTATTTGCAGGGGCAAAAACTTTTTTGTGTAGATGCATGGTCCGGCACACATGTTTCAGTATGTAACTAAGGGGTAAGCATGCAATGGATGCAATAAGGGGATGCCATTCTTAAATGCAAGTGGCTTAGCCCCTCTGACAGACCTGTCCTGTCAATGTGGATAAATCTCTTGCTTTTAGGAGTGATTTCCTCCTGAGAGTAGATCCCTTCTATCATAACCTAAATCCTTCCTGGAAATTAATTGATCAGACATGCATGCCTGAAGCTCATCATCAACCCAACACCCAAAAGAGAGGTGAACAGGCAAAGGTCTTGTCATTTCTCTACTTGTCTGCATGGACTTGCAGTAACTTGACTCAAAAAATCCAGCCTCCTACTCAACCCCAAGAAAACAAAGTTAATGCTCTTTACCTCAAAAAGTTGCCAAAATCAAAAGCCTTTTTTTTACAATAAAGTCAACAAATGATACTGTCATTGAACTGTACTTCACAGTAAATTTCAAGGTGTTATAACAGATGACAGTCTTAAATATGGCCAAAATATACTGCACACCATTAAATCTACAGACCAGAAACTATGCTCCCTTTATAGGATCAATAGATTCCTTACAGATTTTGCAAGAAAACTCTAGTCCCTCCTTCTTATTGGCAATTCTCTTATACACTACTCCTATCCTAGTAAACTTAAACAATGCTCAAAGAAAGAAACTTGTCTCCTGCTACAATAAAATAATTAGATTTGCCACCAGTTTCCCTCATAGGACCAGCTATTGTCATAGCCTAAAACAATTAAACTGGCTTGAACTACACAACTACCTAACATATTCACAACTAACTACAGCACACAAATTCATTCATCATCCAGAAAAATGCCCTGGACTACATAACCTATTACTGATCTACTGTTCACCAAGGGACCTCAGCTCTAGTAACAAATTCTTATTATTTACAAGTAAGTCAAATAATGTTGCAGGAGATGCACTTTACTCCCAATATATTGATAACATTTGAAATAGTATCCCCACACAAATAAAAACACTCTGACAAACTCAGTAGTTTTAAACCACTTCTTAAACAACATCTTAACCAATCCTGGTACTGAATATGCTCATCTTAAGGTTGAGACTTTGTGTTCATCATAGAGTACTCTCCAAATACCCCCCTTAAACAGACTACACTCAACCTCTCACTGAAATGACAAAAAAACTTTTAGACATAACTGCTGCCTGTACAATCCATTAAGTTGCACATGAGCTTTCTCTTTAGTAACTTCCACCTCTGTAAAATCTTACAATATATAAATGTAACTAATGTCTGTGAATAAATGCAAATGGAAATGTAACTACTCTATTTTTGACTGGAACTTAGTATAATGCAATGTAAGCAAATGGAGCTCTTCTCCCAGGGCCTCTGCTGAAAATGGTATTACCCAGATTGACTGTCCTAGTAAACAAAGACAAATAAATAAATAATAAACTACTGTGATTCTAGGTTGAATGTTTTACAAGCCATTCACCACCTGATTGGAAGTAAGATGCTTGACAGTTTGAATGGTGGTCAAGAGTGGACTCTGATCAGTGATGTATTGAGTACGGTAGGCTTGGAATTCCATTTGTTATCAGGCTACGTTATGACTTTTCAAAGGCTTCGATTGCAGTCAATAATGATGTGTGTGCTAGGGGAGGATCCAAACCTCTAGCTAAGATCCATACAACATTTTCAAGACAACAATATGTCTGTTAGTCTGGGTGACAATACGCTGGAGGCTTATGTCACATCTGTGATGAGTGTAAAAGGTGAGGACTTCTGCCAGAATGGACACATGATTTTTGGGCTGTTTGATACATGTTAGGATGAAAATGAGTGTTGGAGTGATCTAACTATTGCTGGAATGCATGCTGGGGACTCTGTTCAGGATGTTCAGATATTCATTCTATTTAATGCATTTGGGGGTCTCCCTTCAGGGTGCAGTTTTTGTAGTGTTCTCCATGGATGTTGGACACAGTAAAAATGAACAGAAATGAGATTTAGCTTTTATCATGGTAATAGCAGAAAGAAAATTTACAATAGAAATGTCATATTTTTTATTATTCGGATCCTTTTCTGAGACACATGACTGTGTTGCTGTCCTAAAAACACTTTACTGCAGATTTGCTCAAAGCTGATTACCTATTAATGATTTTTTTCTAATGCTAACATACTGTAGGAGTCCTTAAACTAACGATTTTTAGGTAAAATCATTCTAACACATGGCTTTTACAGATACAGTTAATTTTACATTCTGCATACACTGTTTTAATACTGCATGGATTTGTTATTGGTTATGATTTTTTCATTATGATTCACTTTATGTGCCTCTGTAGCTTATCGTGAAACTGAAACTGTAATTCTGTTATGACATCAGAGTCTGTTTCAGTGGTAGTGATGATGATGTCACAGTTACTTTATTGTAACCATAAGTGAGCATATAAAAGGAAGCCATGAATTCATCTAGAGGTAAAAAATGGTTTTAATGTATGCTACTAGATTAATATATTATGAAGAAAACAAAATTGAATAAATGAAAACAGAGCTGTGTCTAAATATGCTAGCTCCTGATGATGTCAACATGCTGTTTGCTGCTATTCATATATAATACGCATTTAGAGAAACATGGTTAAGGCCATGGTCTAGCAGAAAAAATATTAGCAATTAAACACAGTTTTGAAATTATTACCATAGGAAAATGTTTACAAACACTTTTCCTTTAAAAAAAGCAATAACTGTCTTAGATGTTTTTCCACTTACAGCTTTGAGCTATATCTAGATTCATAACGTTAGTAGTATTTAACATCTCTGCTTATTCTAAAGTTTGGCAGTCAACTCCTCCCCTGTGGTACGGCAGGCAAACAGCAACTCACGTCATCTGTTCAACCACAGCAGTTCTTGCTTGCTGTATAGAATCCACAGAAAACCTACAAAAACACACTGTACCTCAGTACTCTGGGAAAGCACAACATTCCACGACAACAGAATGTAAGAGCATGGCAAAGTAACAAATAGACTAACTGTAATCAGAGGGCCAGAAAATACAGTGTGATACCATGTTTTACCTTTTTATAAAGCCTTTGGTGTCAAAACTACATTTACACAAGATGAAACTACAAAAATTATGGAGAAATAGTTTTACTGGAGCTAATATCTGACTCATAATAGGTACAAAGCACCATCTAAGAAATGCTGAAATATATGCCACACTTATATTTGAAATTATTATTATTATTATTATTATTATTATTATTATTATTACTTCTTCTACCACCGCCTTCCCCAACTTTTTTAATATTTTTTATTTTTGTGAAAGACATGCTCCGTATTGTTATTCCAGTACTTTGATATGACTTTTTGCTATATGCACTTCTTATAAAATAACACTTTTTTTCCTGTATGTTACTTTTGAATCTCTGCTTTATTTATGTTCTCAGTATTTAAGATTTCTTAATATACACTTTCTTTCTTTTTCTCTTTTTAATCTAATAGGCATACCTACTGTGGTCATCAATGACCTTTGTGAACACTACCTGTTATTAGTGATATAATTGCTTTACAAGAGGCAAGGATGTAACTGGTGCCTACCCATCAGACAAGTGGTGTAACTGGTGCCTACCCATAAGACAACAGGTGTAACTGGTGCCTACCCATAAGACAACTACATCTAAGCATTGTTTAATCTTAAACACTCATCTTCCTGCATTGCTAATGAAAGACATTATAAGTCTGTCACTCTTTAGCAGTTTAAGATCAATACATATAAACGTAATAGTGTATTAATGTTCATTGAAATGACTTTTTAATTTCTGAATTTCCTGGCTTCCTTTGTGAATAGACACTCCCCTGGATTCTCAAAAGCTTGCACAGAGTTCAAGATTGGTGCAGGAGCCCATGCAGGCAATATGTCTGCCGTGCAATCCAGGAACACCCTGCAGGTGCGTGCATGAGCGCTCCTGCACTAATCTTGCACGGACTAAGCCCTGATATGCAAATCACCCCATTTGCAGGTGAAATCCATGCAAATGAGGTGATTTTGCAATCCAGGAAGCTTGCAACAGTCCGTGCAAGACTATTTTGCTATCTGCAGAAGTGTACTCGGTGAATAACCGAGTACATTTCTGCAAAATCCAAAACGGAGCTATGACAGCTCCAAATAAAGGCTGCATATCATTGAGGAAGCATGCCAATGGCCAAGTATAAGGCCATTGGCATTGCAAACAATACAAAAAATAAAGAAATCAACTTTATTTTTTTAGCCGATCTCAGCTGTTTAAGCATAGGGCAGCGGCGCGCAAACGGGATCTGGGGGGAAATAACAAAATAAACCTAAAATAAGCATTCTAACTAAACTCACTATTCTGACATGCAAGTCAATGCCAGGCAGAAGACAACATGGCCAGTGAGTAGTGGTTGCTAAGGGGGAAGGCTCAGTGTGACACATGTAACTATGCATTAGCAGGCAATCCTTTGAAAATGAGGGGAAGGTTAGTGAATCCCAGTTTTCCCCAGCATGTGAGCCAGGTCCCAACAGTGTAAGAGTATGAATAGCTGTGTGCAAGCCTAGGAGGTAGGTGACATCATGGGTGTGTGTGTCAGGCATACTGTAAGCAGATAGGAGCCCTGTGGCTCAGGTTTGCTCCTAGCTTAGCACAGCTAAGCTAGGGAGTGTGACTAAACCTGCCTAGCACTTGTTACAAAGCATAAGCGGGTGTGCGTGCCATACACCAGGATTTACAGCAAGAAAAAGGATGTTAAACCTGGAAATAGCAGCAGTGTGCACATTTGAGCACTCTGCTTGTGTGGCACATGCATGGACTTAAACAGGGAGGCAATGGGAAGGGAAAACAGCAGTAGGAAGGTATTCAAGGAGAACTAACATAGCTGGCAGGTGAAATGTATCAGCATCAGCCAATTACACAGGCAGCAGAATAGCCCAGCCCAGAACACTACTATAAACTAAGCAAACACCTTCCCCTTTGGTTTTTCCCACACTCTACACCACCAGTGTATACAAGTGGGGAAATTTTAACAAACAAACCTACAAAATGAGAAGGCCTGCAGCAGGCAACATAGAACAACATGTGCAAGAGGCTGAGAGTGGTGAGGATGTGAATGCTGCTGAACAACCCACAGTGAGGAGACGGAGAAGAGTGTACAGACCCAGGGTAACCTACCAGGGGCTACATGAGCTGGAGATAGTGAAATGCTATAGGGAGGACAGAGACCTCCTACAGCAAATTATTGAGTTGTGCCGGCCACACCTGACACACCAACTGACCAAGGGGAACCCATCCCAGTGGATATCAAGGTATGAGTAGGCCTAGGTATAATAGCCACAGGTACCTACCAAAGCACAACTGGGGATATCATGGGGATCTCACAGGTATCAGCATCCAGAGTATTCCATCAGTTCCTGGATGCCATGTCAGCACATGCCAGTGTCCATGCATAATTCCTCAACACCCGTGAGGTGTTGACTAGCAATATGCATCTCTTCCACGAAATAGAATACCGTGGGGTAGTGGGTGCTATAGACTGCATGCACATATGCATCAAAGCACCACCCAGTGAGCATGGTAGGGGCTACATCAATCGCAGGGGCATCCCCTCCATCAACTTCCAGGTTGTATGTGATGCCCAGGGCATTATAATTAATGTGTGTGCTGGCTGCCCTGGAAGCTATGATGATTCCCACATATGGCATCTGACACAGCTGTACCAGAGATTTGCCAATGGGGACATCCCCTATGGTCACCTAGTGGGGGATGCTGGGTACACACTGGAGCTGTGGCTGATGACACCCATCAGAAATGCACACACACCTGAACAACAACCCCAGGCCAGACATATAATAGAGCATGTATTTGGGATGCTCAGGTCATGATTCCGGTGTCTGAACACATCCAGTGGAGCCTTGCAGTATTCACCAGCTACATGTACCCAAATTGTTATGGTATGTGATATGCTACACAATATGATCCTGTGGAAACAGCTGCAGCAGGAACAGCACGAGGCAGGGCCATACAACCCCCCACCAATGCCAAGGCCTGCACAGGCACAGAGTGACCTGGAGGAGGAACAACCTGAGCCTGCCCCAGTAGGCAGAAGGAGGCGTGCCCAGTAGGCAGAAGGAGGCGTGCCCAGTATGCCCTGGCCTTGGCAAAGAGGCTACGCATAGCACATGCACTGACACAGTCGGTAACCAGGGAATGACACCTCTCTCTGACTCACACATACAGTAAAAGGGATGCCAAACATGACACTACCTGTGCTCAACCATGTATAGGGAGTGTATTATGTGCATCCAACATAGGAAGCCCTCCAGCACCATCCACAAGTCTAGCACACCCTCAAGGTAAGTCAGTCAACCTACCAATTGCCAAATGGAGGAGAATGTGTTGTTACCTGTAGCTATGGTATGGATGTGAGCATGCAAGAGAATTGGGTGGCTGAATGTTATGACAGCAGACAGTAGACACCTATATTGCCACCATGACACATCTGTAACATATACTGGAGTCACCATAGTAGCCAGTACTACACAGGGTGACAAAACCCACTGTAGGAACTGTGCTGAGTGACATGTGTGTCCATATGACCCACACATGCCAGTCAGGACAGCTCACATACCCAACAACAGTCTCAGCCAACAGCACAGGTGTAGACAAACCCAAACAGAGGCTGTGCCATGGCCCCAGAATGATGGCTATGGTTGACCTCCCCCCCCAGGTCTACACAGACAGACCACAGCAGGGCAGGCAGTGGGATGTTAGTTCTGAAGGGTAGGAAGTCAGACAATAATATGTAGGGCAACCAAAGCCATGCTGTGTAGTACACTGGTATGCCTCTAGTCAGCATGATAGTTAGCAATACAGAATGAAATGGAGTACCTGACATACCAGTACAGTCATAGCAAATGTGTACAAGTGTCACGTGTGTCCTCCACATCCTACATAGTAATGTAATAACAGTCAGGTGTGCCCCCCCAACCCTGTGTAGAAATGTAGAAATAGTCAGGTGTGCCCCCCCCCATCCGATATAGTAAGGTAATAACAGTCAGGTGTGCCCCCCACTCCTGTGTAGAAATGTAGAAACAGTCAGGTGTGCCTCTCACTGCTATGCAGAAATGTAGTAACAGTCAAAGCCAAATGATTGATGTATAACCTGCAGAGACAGTATGCTACCTGTTGGTGTACAACACAAAAGTCAGCACTGCAGCACAAACTACCTGGACACGATCCACACATTCAATACAGATGGCCATACTGGGCATGCTCACACACTTGGAGAAATGAAGACAGTGTCAGTCAACAACATACTGAAAGGTCATACTGGGCATGCTCACACACTTAGAAAAATAAAGGCAATGTCAGGCAACAACATACTGAAAGGTCATACTGGGCATGCTCACACATGAAGGCCATGACTGCAAACACCAGTGGACCAGACATATCTGGCAGTTGCAGCTGTTAGTGCAGACACTCGTCAGTATGCACCACTCATGGCTTGCACACACAGTGGATAGGAATACAGACATATATGTCAGGATAACACACTATAATAAGCCAAAAGTAGATGTACATAGATGTGTGGAAGAGGGTGACTGTGACAAAGAGTAATCCAGGCCTGTCCCAGCCAGCACACAGCCAAAGGGCGCCAAACACATGAGGTGCAGATGTCACTCACTGCAGATACTAGCCACCAGTATCTGTCAGCATTACAGTCTATGTGGTGCACGTGCCAGCTGTGCAATATGACTTTACAAGGAAGTAGTCATCTAGCAGCTGTATACAAGTACCTGTGACATTTGACCCTGTGTGTGCCCGCATGTGGCCTGTCAATCCCTAGATGAATGGGCTATGGCCCATGCACACACCGCCCTCCCCATAGCCCTACTATGACAAGCCTGCTGAGGTCATACAATGTGAAATACACCTCTGGGAGAATTATAGCCCAGTAATCTCTGTGACACATCCCATAACTGTGTACTGCTGTAGTCTGATAAACTAGTTTTAAAAACAGGAACCAAAAAGAACACAACCATGACAGCCAAAGTCTCCAATATCAGTCTTTACTTAGCGCACAAAGAAACACAAGCGCTTTCACGATAGCTTCATCAGGTGTAATGAAAAAGCACTACTTAAACACACCTTAAATACAAAAATGATATAGTCACATGACAAAAGCAATTACAAATTAAAAGGGTAACAACTATATGCATATATAAGACAATTTTAAAAACATACATATGCATTTCCTATCATAAAAAACTTGGAACAGCATGTACAAGACAAAACATACATATACATTTTAAAGCAACCTTCATACTGATGCATGGTTTATTAAATAAAAACTATCTCTTTAGAGGTCTTGATTTTAACCTCGGTCTAAGTGGTACACTCTCATTTAGCCCACTGCCTACATTCACCCTCATCCTGACAATCCAACTAGTCTCGAGTTCCTCACATCTCCTATTCTAACACTATCAAAAATTCTCCCAGTAACTAAAAACTTAAAACTGTGTGCAGAATCTGTATCATGAATATGTTTGGCCAAGGCATTAACACAATTGGATTTGCTTATGTGATAAATGTGTTCCCTTATTCTATCTTTAAAAGGCCTGTCAGTCTTACCTATGTAAAATTTACTGCATTTCTGACAATACGCAAGATATACCACATGTTCCATTGTACAAGTTGTGAAAACAGTAAACTTATACAGCTTCTTCTGATCTGGATGGTAAAAACCTCCCTCTATGTCCAAAAACTGACAATACTTGCATTTACCACACGGTGTAGTACCTATACCTTCCCTGGGACATTCACTAATCCTAGGAAAGCACAATCTCATCTTCAAAGATTTACTATTCCTAAACATGAACCTCAGCTCAAAGTTCACATATCTAGCAACTTCCTCATCTGTAGTAAGAATACTCCAATGCTTCCTTATTATTGCTATATATTTAGCTACATTAGAAGTATAACATAAAGGGACTATTTATCACATACACAAGTCCAATTGTGTTAATTCCTAGGCCAAACATATTCATGATACAGATTCTGCACACAGTTTTAAGTTTTTAGTTATTGGGAGAATTTTTGATAGTGTTAGAATAGGAAATGTGAGGCATAAAACAGAGGAACTCGAGTCTAGTTGGATTGTCAGGATGAGGGAGAATGTAGGCAGTGGGCTAAAAGAGAGTGTACCCCTTAGACCGAGGTTAAAATCAAGACCTCTAAAGAGATAGTTTTTATTTAATAAACCATGCATCACTATGAAGGTTGCTTTAAAATGTATATGTATGTTTTGTCTTATACATGCTGTTCCAAGTTTTTTATGATATGAAATGCATATGTATGTCTCTAAAATTGTCTTATATGTGCATATAGTTGCTACTCTTTTAATTTGTAATTGCTTTTGTCATGTGACTATATCATTTTTGTATTTAAGGTGTGTTTAAGTAGTGCTTTTTCATCACACCTGATGAAGCTATCATGAAAGCGCTTGTGTTTCTTTGTGCACTAAGTAAAGACTGATACTGGAGACTTTGGCTGTCATGGTTGTGTTCTTTTTGGTTCCTGTTTTTACTACTTTTGTTTCTACGGACACAACTTGTGAGTTAGTGGTGGTATTGCTTTTAGTATTGATAAACTAGTTAGGTAGGAGTTCTACCCCCAGACTTGGCAACTGTGGGTGTCTGTCTGTC
Organism: Protopterus annectens; assembly: GCF_019279795.1. Taxonomy (NCBI): domain Eukaryota; kingdom Metazoa; phylum Chordata; order Ceratodontiformes; family Protopteridae; genus Protopterus; species Protopterus annectens. The sequence goes on along the minus strand of NC_056745.1, from coordinate 170,552,119 downwards.
TCTGACTGTGTAGAGAGCAATGCTTTTGAGGGTACTCACACTCCTTACAATTCATATACTCAACTTTGGCAAGGCTGCTGATGTCACCCACCTAGAAATACACCTCTGGGAAGGTTGTAGCGTAGTAATCTACATAGCACATCCTGTAACTGCGTACTGCTGTAATTTAATTAACTTGTTAGGTAGAAGTTCTAATCCCAGACATGGCAACTGTGTGTGTGTGTCTCTTTCTGTGCAGAAAGCAGTGCTTTTTAGGTTAGTCACACTCACTACAATTCAAATGCCCTACTTTGGCAAGGCTGCTGATGTTACCCACCTAGAAATACACCTATGGGAAGGTTGTAGCCCAGTAATCTCTGTAGCGCATCCTGTAACTGCTGTATTGTGATAAAGTAATTAGGTAGGTGCTCTAATCCTAAATATGGCAAGTGTGTGTATGTCTGTCTGACCCTGTCTGTGTAAAGAGCAATGCTTTTTAAGGTACTCACACTCCTTACAATTCATATACTCAACTTTGGCAATGCTGCTGATGTCACCCACCTAGAAATACACCTCTGGGATGGTTGTCAACCCCTGATCTCTGTAGCACATCCTATAACTGCGTACTCTTGTAGTATGATAAAGTAGTTAGGTAGGTGTTCTAATCCCAGACATGGCAAGTGTGTGTGTGTGTGTGTGTGTGTGTGTCTGTGTCTGTCTGACCATCTCTGTATAGAGAGAAATGCTTTTTAGGGTACTCACACTCCTTAGAATTCATATACTAAACTTTGGCAAGGCTGCTGATGTCACCCACCTAGAAATATACCTCTGGGAAAGCTGTAGCCTTGTAATTTCTGTAGCACGTCCAGTAACTGCATATGGCTGTAGTGTGATTTGGAACTGTGTTAGGGTTCCATCCCCATCCATGGCAGTTTTGGATGTTTTGTGTGTGTTTTAATGTCTGTGTATGGAGCAATGCATTATAGGCTAGTCACACTCAGTACATTTCACATGGCCTACTTTGGCAATTCTGCTGATGTCATTCATTGTGTAATACACCTTTGGGGAAGGATTCCTCTAGTAATCCCCATGGTGTGTCCTATAGCAGCTCCATGCTGTAGTGTGATATAGACCTCTGTTAGGGGTTCTATACCCACACATGTTGGTTGTGTATGTTTTGTGTGTGTGTCACTGTCTGTGTAGGGAGCAATGCATTTTAGGCTAGTTACTCACAGTACATTTCAGATGGCCTGCTTTGGTAATCCTGCTGATGTCATTCATTGTGTAATACACCTTTGGGGAAGCAGTCCTCTAGTAATCCCCGTGGTGTGTCCTATAACAGCTCTATGCTGTAGTATGATATAGACCTTTGTTAGGGTTCTATACCCACACATGTCTGTTGTGGATGTTTTGTGTGTGTGTCACTGTCTGTGTAGGGAGCAATGTATTTTAGGCTAGTCACTCAAAGTACATTTCAAATGCCCTACTTTGGCAATCCTGCTGATGTCATTCATTGTGTAATACACCTTTGGGGAAGCTGTCCTCTAGTAATCCCCATGGTGTGTCCTATAACAGCTCCATGCTGTAGTATGATATAGACCTTTGTTAGGGTTCTATACCCACACATGTCAGTTGTGGATGTTTTGTGTGTGTGTCACTGTCTGTGTAGGGAGCATTGCATTTTAGGCTAGTCACTCACAGTACATTTCAAATGCCCTACTTTGGCAATCCTGCTGATGTCATTCATTGTGTAATACAGCTTTGGGGAAGGAGTAATCTAGTAATCCCCATGGTGTGCCTTATAACAGCTCCATGTTGTAGTGTGATATAGACCTCTGTTAGGGTTCTCTACCCACCCATGTCGGTTGTGGATGTTTTGTGTGTGTGTGTGTGCCACTGTCTGTGTAGGGAGCAATGTATTTCAGGCTAGTCACTCGCAGTACATTTCAAATGCCCTACTTTGCAATCCTGCTGATCTCATTCATTGTGTAATACACCTTTGGGGAAACAGCTTTCTAGTAATCCCCATGGTGCATCCTATAACCGCTCCATGCTGTAGTGTGATATAGACCTCTGTTAGGGGTTCTATACCTACACATGTTGGTGGTGTGTGTGTGTGTGTGTGTGTGTGTGTGTGTGTGTGTGTGTGTGTGTGTGTGTGTGTGCGTGTGTGCGTGTCACTGTCTGTGTGGGGAGCAATGCATTTTAGGCTAGTTACTCGCAGTACATTTCAAATGCCCTACTTTGGTAATCCTGCTGATGTCATTCATTGTGAAATAAACCTTTGGGGAAGGAGTACTTCAGTAATGTCCATGGTGCATACAATAACTGCGTAGTCTTGTAGTGTAATAAACCAGTTAGGTAGGGGCTCTACTCCCAGACATGACAGGTGTGTGTTTGTAACACGTATTCTGTGTAGAGGTGAGTGTGTGGACAATGTGGAGTGGATTTTGCATATTTCTTATATGGTGGCCCTACTATATATCACAATGTCCACTGTACAGGGATAACAGATGTGAAATAGCTGAGAGGCTGGGGTGCAAAGCCATACCCAGACATGTGACATCAAGGACAGGCAATCACAGTTAGCAACCCCAGTATTACCCAGAGTGCACTCTCAACCCATGCAACCCATGTCTCTCTCACACACACACACACACACACACACACACACACACACACACACACACACACCTAGGCAACAGCCAATATGAATATGTGGGTTGTACACTGCATATTGGTCACTGATAGTAACTATTGAGTGATAGCAGTGGACTACAGAGGGCATGTCACCCTGTCCATCTGTCCAATATGCACGTACATGCAGACAGTGCACCTCTCCCATGTTCTCCAATGGACACTTGCACCACCTGTGGTGCCATCACATGTGACCCACAACAGACATACCATGCCTGATAACATGCACTGTATGGATAGATGCCACTGACACCAGGGAATGCTGTTAGCATGCTATCAATGTAGGTGCAGGGTAAACCTGCTGCCCATTACCATTTCCCTCCACAGGTGGGCAAGACTGGCATATCTGCTGATAATCTGTGTTCACAACATGGGCCAGACATCCCAGGTCCAGTTCCACATGTCACTGTACATGCATGTGGGAGGTGTACACATCCCAGACACTGTCCATGTCATGGACTAAGGAACACATACATGGCAAGTGATGCACAGCATTGGCCACACACAATAGTCACCCAGGTGACTGGATGGGGGATACAATACCAACCTGTGTGGGAAAATGCAGAAATTACATCCCTGAGCCACAATACAGAGCATTGTCATGTGGCCTGATGCCAATGTATACCCATCGCCTACCCTTGTATAGCATGCTGACACAGTCAACCACCACACACCCATGCAGACATGCACCCATGCATGTCAGTACTGGCACCCTGTGTGTTTGTGTTGTATGGTGCATATGTTCACATCCACACTCACTACAATCCCCATGGGCATACTGAAGCATGCTGTCTGATGTCGGACACCTCCTCATACCCTTTGCCCATACAACCTCCGTGTGACCAGTGTGGTGCATGTGATACTTGCACGGTGATGTGTTGTGGCAATCCTAATACTGATGAGTTGTACTCCTGGCCCTGACAAGTGTGTCAATGTGTGTGCATCCCTGTGAGAGTGTGGTTGTGTTGACGCTGGCACCTGTTCATGCAGACAGGCACGTGTACATCATCTACTGTATAGCTACCATATCCCTGTTGCAATGTCACTCACCATCACGTATATGTTTAGAGTGCTCCACTACAGGTAACCCATGTGGTGCGTCCAATAACTGCATAGAGGTGTAATAGCACTACATAGTCGTCAGGGGTTTAATACTCTGTGCTGGTAGGTGTGTGACACAAACAGGCTTCAATTTTACTCTCCCACCCCTCCCTGACATGTCTTTGCCTCTGTCTGCCTCTCCCATTCCCTCTCTGGTGGATGTGGAGACCTACACCTGCTTTGCTTAGGCAGCAGCATGTGTATTTTAAGTGATGTTCATGATCAGCTGATGGCCTCTGCAAGAATTGCAGCCCGCCTCTAGAAGATTGCATGTGGAACTGCTGTGGTAACATTCCCATAGCCAATTGCATGAAAGCACACTCCGATATCTAGGTACATCATGGTGGTGTTGGCCCTTTTCATTCACTGTGAGCAGGAAATAGATATATTGTTTGGCAAATAGGATCTCAGATGGATTGGGGATTTACCTCTAACAACATACACTGTGGAAACAGGGCAACAAACAGGAGGGGGATGTGCCTGACCTGACTACAGACTGTAAGTGCTGCTATACTGCATTTAGAGTAATGTTGGTTTAACAGTGTGTGTGTGTGGATATGGCTGTCCTACATGTCTCAATACCTGCCATGTCAGTTCCATGTTTATGAGGAATCACCATCTGCAGGGTCATCTGCAGACTGGGCAGTGTTGTGCCTTTGGTTTCATGTGTTACCTATAGAGCATCTATCTGTGGACTGCAGAAGGTAGTGTGAGGATTGCAGTCTGTAGATGCTGAAAGCTGTGACAGTTACTGACTTCATATCCCTCATAGGACATATGTTGCAACAAACCCTGTTACAACAGTAAATGCATGAGGTTATCACAGCAACATGTCAATATTGGCCCTGTGTATGTGCTTCCAGCCACACCTCTGTCAACCTTTGTACATATGTCATGCATGAAGAGGTGCATATGTGCTGTACACCATAATTAGTGTCATCATATCTGATAACAAGCCAGTGAGATATCAGACTGCTACACATTATGTACATTAAGGGTTATATTTGATGACATAACCTGGGCATACTGTGGATGTTTGTACAGTACTGAGGTCTGTGTACTTATGGTGAATGTTGACAGAGTGTGTGTGTTATTTATATGTACTTTAGCCTGTGTACAGACTGTGGTAGACATCATTGTTCTAGTTCCCCTCCTATCAGATGTTACATGCTGCCCCACTGTATGGTACCATATTGGCGTACATGTTTGTATGGCCATACACACACATGTCCCATACCACAGACAGCCATCAGACCAAACTGTGTAGCAGCCCAGTATATGTAGGGTCATTCTGTGAGTGGCACATATGAGGATGATGTAGAACAGGTAGTCCATATCCTGTAACATTATGCTAGCTTACCATATGTGGCTGTGGCTGTGTTCACATTGGTTGTGGTTATGCACTTTCACACAGGTGTATCTTACCCTGTACTGTGACATGCCAGTTGAGCATGCTATATATGCAGGTACATGTGCATTCTCCTATAGGAGATGTAGGCCAGTGTTGAGCCAGTCTGCCTGTAGCCTGCACAGTGCATTGTTACATGCCTAGTAGCTTAGTGTACTTACCCAGTGAGATGTCATGTGCAGATAATTGCCAGATGTACTGCTGCTGAGCCTCCCTTAAAAGTCATGTATGTCAGACATAGCAGTGGGATGCTGTACAGATGTATGTCAATATCAAGTGGGTAGTATGTGGACATGGCACCCCTGTACCAGCGGTCATTATGTGTCAGGTCAGACAGGGGTGTGTGAATGCATAACCTATGGTGGCAAATGTATACCACTCATTATGTGTTTTACCCATCTACATGGCTGTCTACATCCATATCGTCAGGCATGGTACACATGTTTTGCACTAAGGGCTTGTGTGTATACCTCTGGACTGTACAGAGTGTGTCAGAATTTCCACATATATTGGCCAATATCTATGCTGCAGTCCACAGGGGCACTACGTGCTAGCAGCGGTACTTTACAATGATGTCCTTAGGATGTCTGTCAGTAGCCAATAGCACACATGTTATAAGCAGATGTGACCTCCCACACACACCATGTCTGTGATGACAATCCCAATGGCAGTAGCAATAGTCTACTAATATACCTGATATACATACCTGACATCACCTTGCAATGCAACTTTGGGACTATAGGGGCTGGGGTAGGGCTACACTCCATGTCCAGGACATATGGTGGATATATATGTACATATACTTATCCAGATAGTCATATATATATGATTACACATGTGTAGTGCATCCAATTACCACTGTCATGGCAACCACCCACTATACATCCCTACTTCATGTGGGCATGGTCCCTTTACATTTCTTGTGTGATGGACATCCTTCCTGTGTGTGGGCATCAGTGTTACAGACAGCAGGTAGCAATATCTATTACAGGAGAACTGGCACATTTAGTGCAGCCACATATTTGTAGAAGGATCAGGAACTACAAACAGACTGTGAGTAGAGTTGTGTTATGCTTTGTATAGTACTGGTGTTACAGGGTGTGTGTGTACATACTAGTTTACCTTGGAATGCAGTCTGTCTGCATAGCTCACAACTTTGTGCCAATACTCTTGCTGGCCAGAGGTATGCCTATCATGTTTTGTCTGGCCACCACACAGGTCCTGTGTCAGATATTACACTGGCAGTGTGTGTGTTGAGTGCTATCAGTACATGGCTACATCCATTTCTGTTTCTAACCTCAATTCCCTGACTATAGGTATGTTGCAGACTATTCTGTAACACCAGCAACTTGCTTAGTGTATGGAAACAGTTTTCCACATATGTGCCTGCGTTCCAGCCTCTGTCCTCCACCTATATACTAAGCTTTACACATATGTCATGCTGTCGGGGGTTGTTCTGTAGTGGGCTGTGAGTATATCACACTGCTATTGCTGCCATCAGTCCACTGATGTTGTATCCCCCACAAATAAGGTGGAGCTGGAGCCATATATGTGTGGGTGTTACTTACACAATTCATGTGTGCCCTTATGCACTCAAGAGGCCAGTGTATGTAACGGTGGTATATGGCCCTGTATTATTGAGTCTGGGGGGGAAGCACCATAAATGACCTAGGCTGTTACAAAATGTGGGGGTAACAGGGGTGAGCTGCCTTAAGGTATCTGGATGTACAATACCATATATGCCACCTATATTTACATTACTTACATGAATTGGGTTAATGCAAACCTACTGTCTCCTGCCATACAGACTGTTCTGTTTGTTGTTGTGCTCATGATGGTGTCAGTTATGCCTTGTTATATAACAGTTACAACCCATTTGGTCATATGACATCTTTACTACCTACTGAGTTTGTACAGATTGTAGATAGAGGCTGCTGAACTATACACCTGCATTACATACTGTTGATTGTTTGGTATCCTGTGGCCCAGTCTGTCTTCACTATTGTACACTTTGAAGGGCTTGGTCTGGACAGCAACAGTTGTGAACCTTTCCAGACTACTGTATTAGTGTAACTGTTTCACAGTTGCATTACTCTGCTTATATGGTTGTCAGTGTCTGAACAGCTATATGACATGGCATATAAAACTGTAATAGTACACAATTAAAAGTTTTCCATTTCTGCAAATCTGTGTGTGGTGTTTTCCCTATGACCTCTCTGTGGATATATGTTGCAGGTAACGATTGTCATTTGTATGGGTGGCCCATACAGTGTCCAGTTGTTCAGGTGTTAACTGTAGGCATAGTGGCTGTTCCATATTGTGTGCATCTTCTACATATGTATCTTACTGTACATATATCTGCATGTGTATGTGTAGTCACATGTGTGTGTGTGTGTGTGTGTGTGTGTGTGTGTGTGTGTGTGTGTGTGTGTGTGTGTGTGTGTGTGTGTGTATATATATATATATATATATATATGTATATATGGTTCCCCTTCAGAAGGTCGAATGGCTGAAATCTCGAAATGCATATGGCTGAAGACATATGCTCGAATTTCAGAAGCTCGACCTTCTGAAACGGAAACAAAAAAAAAAAAAAACAACGAAACACAAAACAATGTTTCTGCAGGGGGGCAAGCCCCCCTGCATCCCCCTACACCCCCCCGGTACTTATTTATACCAACTCTGAGATCGCACTACAGCGCCGAAAGGGAAATCTCCTGTTCTGTGCTGTATGCCGATCCCCATTCAGAAGGTCGAGCTTCTGAAATTTAGAGCATATGGTCTCGACCATATACATTTCGAGATTTCAGCTGTTCAACCTTCTGAAGGGGAACTATATATATATATATATATATATATATATATATATATATATATACATATATCTGTATCTGCATATTTGTGTCTGTGTATCTGTATCCTGGGTATGTTGATGGCTTCCACATATTACATTTCCTATGGGAGCTAGACTGTACTGCATGATATGTTACCAATAACATTCTGACATCATACAGGTGGGATGTAGTACTGTTAACATCTTGTGCCCATGTCAGGTCCTGGTTATGGGATCTGCAACACTTGGTAGTGTATTGCAGGGTGGACGTGTTTGGCTGTGGGGGGGGGGGGGTTGCTAATTACTACAATATGTATATTGTTTGGGGCCTCCCAACCCCATTGACGGTGCATGTGAACATATGTGTTTCTGTTAATCTACTATTGCTATCTACAGATGTATGCCCATATATACCTTTATAGGTATATATATATTTGCTTACATATTTCTAACTATGTCTGCATATACCTACGGAGATATATATCTGCGTGCATATATGTAACCTGCTGTGTGGACATATAGGTGTTGTTATTTATATATATCTATCTATATATATATATATATATATATATATATATATATATATATATATATATATATATATATATATATATGTATATGTATATATTTCAGACTATTTATATATATATATATATATATATATATATATATATATATATATATATATATATATATATATTATTATATCTACATATATAGATATGTAGTATCAGTTTAGATATGGATATAATTGCACATGCACATACATCTAGATGATGGTATACATTCTCTGTACTGTTGCATGACTGGGCTGGATGTTATGTTAATGACAACATCAGCATTATGTATATCTGGAATGGCTTAGTGGTAAATCACTTTGGGTATGGTGTGCATGTTCTTGGGTTTAAGCCTTGCAGAGGCTGTTGGTTTTGTTGCTGGGCGGAACACAGGCCGTTGGATACTGACTGATTACGGCACTTTAAAGCAGGGCATCTTCATTAGTCAATAATTTAGTTATCAGGACGGGAACCTGTAGTGCTGTGTGTATACCAGGGTCATGTGTTTCCCGTATACCTGAATTAGACCTTCCTATTAGGTTTTTTGTGCATACTGGGCAACCTTGTGTGCCACGTATGCTTTGAGATACCTACAAATAAAACCGTTAGTTTAAACAAGGTCACATGTGAAGTCTATTATTACCAGGATAACATTCGTCCCGTGCGGGACAACCCAAAAATTGGGTATTCTACTTTCCTCTAAAAGCATGGCTACAAAGGTATGCATGGCTATGTGCATGGACTACAGAGTGCGGCAGACCTAGTATACTTGGGTCGGGACAATGTACAGGATGATTCCCAAGGGGAGGAGGACTGGAGGGTGGGCAATGTGTGGTGGTGGTGTGGTAGCTACAGGCTGGTAACCAGGGAAGGGATGGTGGCTGCGTGTGTGCAGCATGGGGGGGGGGGGACTGTAGGTAAAGTAAATATGGGTCGAGGAGAGGCTGGGTTGGATGGGCCTGTACTGGTCAGCCCACCTAGTGGGTGGGGGAGAGGGAAATGTGATATAAACATGTGAAACATAAAATAAGACTGATTTAAATCCCTATTTAAATGAAACACTTACAATAAAATGAACTTGGTAGTGTATTGCAGGGTGGACGTGTTTGGCTGGGGGGGGTATGCCAGTTCGTACGAGACGTATATTGTTTGGGGCCTCTCAACCTCATTAACAGTGCATGTGGACATACATGTTTCTATCTACCATTGCTATCTACAGATGTCTGGCCATATATACCTATATGGGTATATATATTTGCTTACATATCTATAACTATGTCCGTCTATACCTACGGAGATATATATCTGTGTACATATATGTAACTTGCTGTGTATATGTGAACATATAGGTGTTGACATATATATATGTGTAGATGTCGGCATTTGCATGTATATATGTTCATATATTTGTATATATATATATATATATATATATATATATATATATATATATGATAGATTCATAGATTAACTGCCCTTGCGAGCCATTTTAAGCCTAGCCAATTATCCCTTGTGGGACTCAAACCCTGCACCTTTAACCATTAGGCCACCCTCCAACCCTATGCATATATTAATATAGATATATATATAATATATATATATATATATATATATATATATATATATATATATATATAAACTACATATATAGATATGTTGTATCTGTTTAGATATTACTATATTTACACACACATGCATCTAGATGTAGGCATTATTGTACTGCTGCATGACTGGGCTGGATATTATGTTTCTGAAAATATCAGATGTATGTATATCTGGCATGGCTTACTGGTAAATAACTTTGTGTATGATGTGCATGGTCCAGGATTTGAGCCTTGCCAAGGCTGTTTATTTTGTGGCTGGGCAGAACACGGGCCGCTGGATGCAGAGTGATTAAGGCACTTTAAAGCAGTTGTACGCAGGTTTGCACGGGTTTGAGCATAGCTAAGCACTGGTAATTTCTGGTTACAGTTTCATATACTCAGTTAGCTTCCACATTGCTTAATCTGTGTAGGCAATGCTTACTCCAGCGCAAACACACATAAACATGCTTACTAGTGCTTACATATGCTTACTACTGCTTAGTTGTGCTTACACCTGGTTACTAGTGCCTTATTTCTTATGACACTGCTACTTCACATGTGCATTTCCTGCAGTACTCTAGTTCATACATATGTGTTATTTAGTGGGTTTTGCAACAAAACTATTGGTTATAACATGCTTTGCCATGTAAAATAGACTGTGCTGCAGAGTAGGACTCGACCTGGGATTGACTGCTTGTGAGGCAAACGCCCTACCCACTACAGTATTGCTGTACTACTTCATTTGCATATAGCTTGCTTTTTATTGTCTTTTTGCTATTTAAGCTACATTAACCATAACTAACCAATGGGCAAACTCACGCACCTATGGTTAAACTTCATCTGTTTCATTACAGGTAAATATTTATTTTTATTTTCTTTACTGCGGTGGTGGTGCTGCGGTAGTATTGTCGCCTCACAGTAAGACGTTGTCCTGTTCAATTCTCAGCTAGAGCGTCTTCTGTGAGGAGACATGCATGAATGGGTGTACCTTCGTTGAAGGTTGTGCATCAGGGCTGGCAACTCGGCACGTAAAAATCTACTGCCAATCATTAGCGGACCGGAGTTCCACTGTGGCGACCCCTAACCGGGAAAAGCCGAAAGACACAACAACAACATTTCTTTTTATTTTCTTTATTCACTATTGCTCTTATACATGTGGGTGGATGTTGCTGGGGGTATGTGTACATCTATGGGCGGTCTCACTCATTGTTTACTACTTTTCTGCAGTCCTTCATTGCAGGGGCATGTATATTCTGAGAGCTCTGCTCTCAGACATGCCCCCTGCAGTCATACACACTCCGTGTAAACCTAGGAGCTCAGCCAGTGTGCCTTCATTAATATGCATGGTGCGCTGCCATCCTCCTCCTACACGGGCACTTCCGTGCAGGACTAAGCTAGTCCTGCATTGTAGATAGTGAATCCGGAGGACTATATTTTATCAGACTGCCAAACTGTGATAATGCAGCTGAGGTGTTTGTCTATTTAGAGAAAATATGTAATTCAGACTGACTGACTAATTGGTACCCTGAACAATTCCCAGAGTAGTAGCCCTTCCATCCTAGGGTTGAAAATAAAATAACTAAGTAAGTAAATAAGTAAGCAAGTAAGTAAATCAAATACATACATAAATAAACACACAAAGTAATTAATTAATTAATTTATATATAAACAAATGAAGGCCCTGTGAAGCTGTGGACCAAAAAATGATTCATGCTTACTGAAACTATAGCAAAAAGCTCACAAATGCTTCTAATAGCTCCTTACTGACACACTCCAGCATTCATTTAAGCAGTCACAATACTGCTTACTGAAACTATAGCAAAGAGTTCACAAATGATTCTAATAGCTCCTTACTGACACATTTCAGCATTCATTTAATCAGTCACAATACAGCCACAGCTGCTTAAATAAAAACTGCTATTGCACTCATCCCTAATTGTAAACTCATCTGTGGTACCATTTGTAATCCCTAAGAGTTTACACCCAAGGCTAGTTATCATACTGACAGAAGAGGAGATTAAGAGCATTCTGTGACTCATATGCAACTCCTTTATGATCAGCTCTCAGGCGTGAAATCACAAAATTGTGTAAACTCCTGATATAACCAAACTTCTAAAGTACAAAAAAAAATCACAGAAAAAGCTTGTTTTGTGGGAGTTGTCCCTATACGTCATATCTCTACACCTTTGCTACTTACATTTATTAATTCTCAGATTGTTGTATTTCAGGGTAAAGAGGAATATCTGAGGTACCATTGATTCATTCTTATATAACCACTCAGAACAATCACAATTGCTGATCCCACAATTAGGGAGCTGATTAGAATATCAATCAGGAATGTGCCTCAATTAAATATGGCACCCAAGTAAGAAAAGTAGCTAGTTCACATCAGATCTAGTGTATTACTTTTACTCATATTTTAATTAGAGAGTCAGATCTAGATTATGTGTAATACATTTGGTTATGGGATTTGATAAAACCAATATTTCTTTTTAACAAACGAGGTTTACTTCCTATGCGCCCTGGCCTGCAATGTGAATGTGCTGTATATCACTGTATAATTACACTGATTATGCTGTATAAACCCAAAGAAGGAACTAGGCATTAGGTGTTGAATTGCAGTACTGGCTACCTTTGAATGAAACTCTGAAATGTGTGGTCCCTATGACCACCTCCTCTTTGGGTGTATCTTTTGGATTAAATTCCCCACTGTCCATGGCTTTATTTCTGAACAACAGAATGTATGCCTTATTCATGCCTACTGTGTTATGAGTGAAAACATTACAATTGTTTTTTCTATTGGTCCTTTAGGCCACATCAACATCCCCAGTATTTGAGTATTGTCAGATTTTCATGGAATCAGTTTCATATTTGTATTTCAAAGTGTTTGGATCACAAAATATACCCATAGTAGGGTAAGAAGATTCTTCCATACTATGACTTCAGCATTCAATAATTCAGACCTTAGTTTTAAATTTGGAATTACGCACTATGGTCCCCACTCTGTGGGAACAGCAGGATAAAATCCTGACTATGCCCCAGGGATCCCCAGATCACTTAGTAATGTGCACATCTGCTAGAGCTGCTGCACATCACATTGCCAAGGGGGAAGCAGACAGAGTTGTGCTGGAGCAGGTGGCTATTTTCCAAAGCACTTGTAGTGATACTACTGCTGTAATAATAGCTGCTACTGTGTAGGATAGAGGGAAAACAGGGATCTGCCAGCATATATGTGGGGAAATTTCCCTCATGGCTCATCGTATACCTATCTATAGGATATCAACCAAACACATACAGAGAGGTAGTCCTTAACAGAAAATCCATGGTCACTACAGTGTGATGGTTCTAGCTTGTATTGTCCTCTACCTCAGTCATGGAGGTTATTCATAGCCTGATAGTCAATAGACCTTCCCACCTACTGGGATAACACCAACCCAGCAAATGTATATATCTGGAATAACCCTCAAAATGTGCTGACCCCAGGGAAAGAATGAGCTGCGAGAGAAGCTAGGGATCTGAAGTCAATGCCCTGTAATGTTAAAAAAATCGATGTGATTTCATATGGGTGTAAATATTACAATGCACTTGTTTTTATCTTGGGTGTGACATGTAGATTCCCAGAATTCTCATGGTTTCATAAAGGCTCACCTTCAGGGTTCCTGCCTTTTTCTATAATAAAACAGATTTCAAATTAATCTTCTTTGGAAATCTTCACAGACAATCAAGCCGGTCATTTGCTATGTCTAGCCTGGGATGATTAAATATACTGAAAGTAGAACAGAAAATAAAATATTCAGAGCATTTAGTGCCCCCTTTAAGGGTCACATATACAGTTGAGGTAAGCTGATTTACTTCCTGTGCTTACCTCAGAGAGATGTTATTACTAGTCAGGTGTACAAAGATAGTTTAAGGATACATTATGAAATAGATTGGGAGGAATATTGCTTTATAGAAAGGATCTTGTCTAGTAAAGATAAGTGTAACAATTACCTCATAAGCATTTATTTTCAGTCTGCATATAGGTGATTTATATTCAGTACTGGTAATGAATGTACCAAGCATCAAACAACATAGAAATGATGAACTGGCCATCCCAGAGTAGCAGAAACACAACTGTAGTGTTCAATGTATCTGCAAAGTAATGTAATGGTAACAGTTATGACCTACAATTATTTTGAAAACAAACAAAATTGTATAGGATTCTAAAAGATCAGCAAATAATTATTAGACTAGGAACATAAATTAGGCAACCAGTTTTATACTGGCTATTTTTTACCAGGCCTATACATTTATTCATCTGATGTGACAGCTGTGCTGTTCAAAAGATCAGTGTCTTCAATGAGCAGATTGTGTAATAAAGATGGACGACAGAAGCCTTACCTCATTCCTGTTTGCAGGGATAGAAGGAAGTGGTGAGAGAGAGGGTGAGCACACTGTCTCTTGGGTTATTATACTCAAGATAGGATTTTTCTGTATAGACCACAATCTAACCTCTCAAACTCTTAGAGCAAGAAATCTGAACAAAGACATACATAATGGTGGGACAAAGGCCCAACAATAGGGATCATTTTTAAATATTGCTCTTATAAACTTAGAAAGTTTAAAGAATAACAGGTTTTGCATTAGCATAAATTTTCAGAAGGATATAAAGCCTTTAACTGAAATATCTATCATTATTTTCTGACTTCAGTCCTCAATGACTTGCCAATGATTTGCCAGAAAACCAAAATTTAAGGAGGAACATACCCAAAATATGAGGCAAACATCTGGACATTCTGTGAAAATGTGGACAGTTGAGAGGTTTGATCATAAGGACAATGCATAACTACATATCTGAAGTATGACAGATAAATCTGAAGACGTGACTCATATAGAGATAATGACAGAATTATGCATGTGCAAAGAAGAGTGACTATCATGGTACATAGTCTGCAAAAGGAGATATATGAAAAGAGACTAAAAGAATTGAAACTGTATACCCTGGATGATTGGAGAGACAGGAGAAATAATCATGAGATGGAAATATTTAAGTGCAGTAAAGAAACAGATAATGTCAAAGAAAATGCCAGCACAGAGGAAAGTTCCTTTCACTAGAATTTAAGGAATAATGCCACACCATGACCGTGATGAATGCCAGGGAATACTGACCATGTGCATCCAAAATCAACTGGGACATTACCACTAATATTAATCTGTGGAAAAAAATCAACTGGGACATTACCACTAATATTAATCTGTGGAATGTGGAAGTAAATAACAACCTGCATTATTGCCATAGCATATTAAGCATCAGACCTCTCAACTGTCCCTGATTTAAACTCCAATTGTAGGTATGTCCCTCTTAATCCCTCTTAAAACTGGTGACTGCTGAAGAAAAGGTGGTGAATTGCCCTTAATAAATAATTATAGTAATTCAGGGTTATAGACGTTTTACATCAGAAAATCTGCATTAATCCACATTCTCTTATTCTGCAAATGTTTCAAGTTAGTACAAATATTTAAAAAATGTCCCTGATTGTCCCTGATTATTTGAGGATTTGTCCCTGATTCTGTTGGGATTTGTCTTTGATTGGTTGGGAGCTATGTTAAGCATACAGGTTTGAGGAATAAGGACTAGGCCATCACATCCTCCTCACTGTCAGAATGGCAACAAACAGGAATGCCCATATGTTGCCTCCCATGGAATACAGAGGCAGAGGAAGTGCTGAAGAACAGCAGTGGGTAAGAGCTAAAAATGTTAAAATGCAGACCAGGATTGTTGCACTATTCAGAGGAGGGTCTCCCGAAGAGCAACTTGGCTTAATATGTAGATGGAGCACATCACAGCAATCTTTGTAAAGAGGGCTAAAAATATTTGATATAGCTTCCCTGATGGGATGTTGGGATGAAAAATGCATAGGATAGGCTGAAAGCAATTTTAATGGGCTGTAAAAAAGCAATATACTGATTACCAATGTTGTGCTGCTAATGGTTTTAGTAGGACAATGAGCACCCCTCAGTCACCAAATATTTTTTACCTGATATCAGATTCTACAGAACTAGCATGAATTGCTTAAAGGCAATCAGGGTATGGTCCTTTGCAGTAATACAAATGCCATGGAACAAATGCATAGAAAAACATTAAAAAGAAATATAAATTGGGGCTTGTTGTTATTCCACAGATAAATAATATGTTGCAAGGAGAACCCAAACAACTTTTTTCTTTTGATATCTACTTCTTGTCAAGCATTCTGCCTACATTATGAACTAGCTCTCAAGGCATCCAAGAATCAACTGAATATTTCAGTAAGCCTGAGATGTCAGACAGAAAGTTCAAGGCAAAAAAGTATATGATGCATGTGTCCATTCTGGCCTGATCCAATTTTAGCCCATAGAACACTATCCAAGTGTATATCTTAGTGAAGCAAGTCTTCACCACTGAGAAAAATTAAGTCATGCATGTATGTGAGACCACAGAAAATACTCTTTACAATTTCTGTTGAAGTTGAGTTAAACACACAATGATCACTCCTTCCACATCTACAGAAGATATACAGTCTTCTATCAGTGTCATAAGTTGCTAGAAGATTCAGAAGGAAGAAATCAAAAATAAAATATGTATATACACAGATAAATAGATAGATAGATGTATCAAAAAAAGTATATATATATATATATATATATATATATATATATATATATATATATATATATATCTTGCCAGGAAAAGGTAAATCACTTTTTCCCCCAGTTGTAGGGGAAGTTCAAATGTTCTCTTATAGAAGACAAAGAAGTTTCAAGAATTGTTAGAATCTCACAGTAAAATTTAAGTTATGACTAGTAATAAAAGAAGTCTGCCTCCATATTGCAATTCGGCACGTAAAAATCTACTGTCATCATTAGCGGACCGGAGTTCCGCTGTGGCAACCCCTAACCGGGAAAAGCCAAAAGACACAACAACAACAACAACCTCCATATTTTGAATCCAGCAAATATGTTAACAGCCCATAGTGTCCAGACAATAAGTCAAAGATGACATTTGAGTAAGCAGCGATGTTGATTCATATTACCTCCAGGAAATTATCCACATCCCAGCTGCATGAATTAAACTAAGTAGTTTAATTAGATGTTCAGCAAATAGGAATAAAACACGGACCCAGCATCAACTTGGGTTAGTTAATGCAAAAGGAAAATGAAACTCAGAATGCTTATTTCAGCTTCCAGGTGAAAAGTCTGTTTTTATGCAACAGCAACAAGCATAAAATTAGCTCTTCTTTGGCCCAGCTTAGGTAATTTATCTGAGAATCTTTGATTAAAGTGCTGAATATATAAAATGATTCTTTGTATTGTTTCAAAGAATATGAAATAACAATGTTCAACACAATAATTGAAAAGACTTTGCAAAACAGATAAAGTCAATCGTATTTCTTGAGCCTCCAGTCCATTTGTAAATGCAATATCTTCCTCATCCAGCTGAGAACAGCAGCTTTCCTGAGGTAGTAGCAAAGAGTTTGACTATATTTTTAATACAGTCCCACTCTTTCTTGAATAAAGGTTAGATCACATTGTATGTATTCTGAAAGGCCACTTGTGTGCGCAGCCTGCAGCAGCAAAGCTGTCTTTGTCAATCACAGCACAAGTCCTGGGAACTCCAAGATACATAAAAAGAAACACATGCCAGGGCCTTTCCTTTCTGATTACATCCAAGGACCCTCTCCCCCTCTCAGCTTTGGCTCTATATTAGTTCATTGAAATACGTATTTGTCAAATACTTATTCATCAATGGCTAAACAGCAAAATTCATTACAGCGGAGCACAGAATTTTTCCCAGGGTTAGGAACCACTAGGCCATCACCACAACTTTGCCCTTTCCCTACTGTAGTGATGAGATCTCAGAGTTGGTATATATAGTTAGGGGGTGGGACTGATTTAGTTGGGTGTGTGTGTTCTGGAGTGCTAGAGGACGAGTGGTTCCTAACCCTTGGAAAAATTCTGTGCTTCGCTGTAATGAATTTCTTTGTTTAGCCTTCACTGAATATGTATTCGACACATATGTATTTCGATGAATTAATATAGGCCACTCAGCTTTACCACACCTAGATTTTAAAGGTCTCCATGTGTCATAAAACACCCTCTAACCTGAGTTGCTGCTTTACCAGTAAACTCTTTATGAAGCAGCAACCTTTTGGCAACTGATACCACAGAGATATCTATAGGCTGGGGTTAAAGTACTTGCCATCAGTAACAAGGCCAAATGGGACATTACTGTATGAGAAAAAAACAGTGGCTGCATAAGTTACATTGGACCAGAGACAGCTCATGTCAGACTTGAAACTTTTAGACTTTCAAGAGAATAAGTGAATACAAATATGATAATGGTCCCACAATATATACAAAAATATTAAGAAATTAGAGGAAAGAAAAATACTTCCAAAAGAAAAACTGTCAGAAGCTTCAAACAATAATTTGTGTTCACTAATACAACAGATTTGTGAAAAGCATTATATAGACCAAGAAATTTTGAGCTGTTTGGAAAAAGAAGTTTCTGAGGAAGTGCAAAATATAAACAACAAAACCTACAGATTTTTGAAAAGTATAAAAAAGAAATATGGACATGGGAAAGAAAGAGAGAGAGTTGATATGGTGCAATATTTATGCAAAGCTGAAAGCCAAATTAATCCATACAAAAAAGGCAGGCCCAAATATATTTGAAGAGAAATACAGGCAAAGGCATCCAGATATGGAAAATTTCACAATAAAAAAAACTATCACAAAGAGGGAATGTAGAAGATTAGTAAAGCAGAAGTTAAAAAAATAGAATCCTATCCTAACTTACAGTTTTGGAGTGATTGACTGGCCCCAAAGGGTGTTGGATAGATTAGACAGGAAAACAAAAAGGATGCGTCATGCCAACCAAATGATGTATAAAAATCAGCGCATACCAAGATTACATGTTCCCTGTTCCGAAGGAGGTATGGGCCTCCTTGAAATTAATTACATGTATAGATCAGTAATCACAGGACTGCATACCTATCTGCAGACCTTACAAGACCCAAACATAGCAAAAGTTTTGAAACATAAGGAGAATAAATTTAAGACAACTTCCTATCTTAGTGTAGCAGAAGCATATTGACATCAAGCACAATGTAAACCAAACCAGAAGTAGATAAAAACCAGGCAGCAACTGAATGTGCCAAAAACAAAAGAAAAACATATAAGGTGAAGGATCAGATGACAAGGCAAGAAATGTGGAAAATGCATAAATATAGTTGCAAATATAGAAATCTCCTGGAAGAACCTCATGTTGATCACGATCGAACACAGGAATGGTTAAGGAGAGTCAAATTCAAACCAAAAGATTAAACGTTAATATTAGCGACCCAAGATAGTGGGCTATGTACATAATGGTTTACAATGTCCATTGAACATGTGGGAGAAACAGACAAATGCAGATTTTGTAAAACAGAATTGGAAACAGTTGCACACCTTGTTGCTGGTTGCAATATACTAATGGCAGAAGGACTGTATACGGAAAGGCATACTAATGTGGCAAGACTATTGTACTGGGGATTGTCCAAACATTATAATATTGAAGTGGCTGAAAAACACTTGAAATGAGCCACAAAGCATCACAGAAAATAATGAAGTCTACATCACATGGGATCACCCATTACCAACAGTTCAAAAGATAATTGTGAGAAAACCAGATATAGTGGTCCATGAAAAGAAGAGAAAAGTAGCCCTGATCATTGAAATCACTACACCCACTGACTACAGTTTCTTAAATACAGAGAGAATTCAAGTCATAAATTATCAGGATTTGCAGGCAGAAATGAGAGCAATGTGGAAGAAAGATACCCATACTGTTCCAATAGTAGCAGGAGCAATGTGGCATATAAAAAATAGTCTATAGTCATATTTAGATATGTTGCCAGTATATGTAAATCAGTATGAACTGCATAAGGAGTCGTCACTGGGCACATTGTGGATGCTGTGAAGAGCACTTTTGGCTGGCATTAAAGAGTGAATGAATACTAATTTTATGAACCTTAATCATACATTGACTTAGGAATGGGGTCCATTCCTGTCATGGTATCAGAAACCCAAAAGATTTGGAGAAATTAAAAAAAGGGAGAAACCAGAAGATAGTTAATCTCCTGGCTGACAAATTTGGTTCAAACTTTACTCACCTATCCCTTCCTTTGGATATTCCGAAGGAAATTCTGAAGCTGAGATACCTCATAAAATCCTCCAAAGCTAGTTATGAAAACAAAATTGCCACTGACTCTGAAAACAACCACAAAGCATTCTATAGCTATGTCAAGAATCTCAATGGGAACACTCAGATCTGCTCTGAGTTACAGCACAATGGTGCTAAATATACAGAACCAACTGATATTGCCAACATCCTAGCAGATAGGTTCAGTGCTAACTTTACCCCCTCTCAACCCCTAGAGGGCCCATCTCTATACTGGAAGAATGCAAAGTTCCTATAATCACGGCTGCACAGGTAAAAAACACACTCTCCAAAGCCAAGAACACAGCATCCATGGGACCTGACAATATCCCAGGCTGCATTCTACACAAACTACAGAATGAACTGGCACCCTACCTAAGTACCATGTTCAATCATAGCCTCACCTCAGGCTTTGTACCCACTGAATGGCGCACCGTCATGGTTATCCCACTCCACAAAGGTGGAGTCACGATGGACCCCGGGAACTACCGCCCCATTAGCCTGATGAGCCTGGTCTGCAAGGCCATGGAACGTATCATCATGGAACTCATAAACAAAGACATTGGTAATCTCCAAACTCTGGACCCTACCCAGTTTGGATTTGTAAAAGGCAGATCATGTCTCCTAAACCTGATTGACTTCTTTGAAGTAGTCACCAAAGCCATAGATGAGGGTAAAATGGTTCACACAGCTTATCTAGATCTCGCCAAGGCTTTCAACACCATCCCCCACTCTGGAATTATAGATAAGCTCACTAAACTAGGTATAAATCCCTATGTCACAAGATGGGTTGCCAACTGGCTCATGGACAGTACCCACACTGTGAAAGTAGCGGATTCCAAATCCGACTTCAGACCAGTGACAAGTGGAGTACCACAGGGTTCAGTCCTGGGTCCTCTCCTGTTTCATATCTACTTCTCTGAAGTGCAGGCTAGCACAGAAGGTCTTTGGCTAACAAAGTTTGCAGATGACTGCAAACTAGGAGCCATAATCGAAACTCCTAACGATGTGGACAACCTACAAAAGGGCCTCACTGAGACAGGTACCTGGTGTCAAAGCCATGGCCTGAAGCTCAATGCCAAAAAGTGTATTGTCATCCCCTTTGGTAAAAACTCTGTACCCATGAACTACCACATAGCTGGTAGTCTACTTAATGCCAAAAATGTGATAAGAGACCTTGAGACACAGGTGGACAGTAGTCTCTCCTTTGATAATCACATCGCCACAGTGGTCATGAAATCCTTCTACGTGGCTCATCTCATCACAAAAGGATTCTCATCCAGAAAAAAAGAGGTCATTGTTCCCCTCTACTCATCACTCATTAGACCCATTATAGAGTACAATGCTCCTTTTGGTATGTACCTCACAAGACATCTACAACAACTGGGAAGACCACAGAAATACCTCACAAAGAAGATTACTGGCCTCAAACAGATGCCCTAAGCAGACTGTCTCAAAAAACTACAGCTTTACTCCATCACATATCGCCTACTCAAGGGCGATCTCTGCCTAACATACAAAGCTATGTCAAACCCAGAGCTGTTGGACATGCTCCACTTAAAGAAACCCCAATCCCTCTGAGCTACACGCTCTAGGGACCTAAACCCTGTCACCACAATAAACAGAACATGCTGGAGGGATAGATTCCTGTCCCAGAGACTTCCCATACTCTGGAACAGACTACCTATCGATGTCAAACAGAGCTCCTCATTAGCACTCTTCAAGAAAAATCTTGATGATTGGATGGGAAATTGGAAATTCACCCCAGGGATCACTTCTGTGGCTCTGCTCGACAGGGGCAAAGGAAAATAATTTTCTTGGGTGGCGAAAGCCAGGGTACATTTTTTGGCTAGGCTTATATAGGCCCTAGGGCCAATAGCCTAGTACCTACCTATGAACCTATGAACCTATAATCCATCTCATACCTAACTATCACTAAAGAGCATATCCTCAAGGTGCTCTGCAAGACCTAGAACACTCCATCAATGGGTCCATATAATTCTGCAAGATGTCCTTAATAGGATGAAACATGAACTATTGATCTCACTGGATTCTCTATTCAACCATAGTCTCCAGATGTGCCTCATATCAACTGACTAGAGGACTGCAAAGGTTATACTGCTGCACAAAGGTGGCCCACCTGTGGACCCAGGAAATTGCTGACCCATTAGTCTGAAAAGCCCTTTATGCAAGGCTATGGAGTGTATAATCATGGATATCATAATTGATGCCATAGGTAATCTATAAAAAAGGACCCTAGCTACTTTGGCCTTGCCAAGGGCAAGTAAAACTGCTAAATCTTGTAGACTTCTTTGAGAAAGTTACCAAAGTGATGGATGAGGGCAAATGAATATATACTGCCTATCTCAACCTGGCTAAGGCATTTGACACAATATCCCATTCAGGCATTGTTAGCAAGCTCACTAAATTAGGTACTAATCCATAAGTCACCCTCTGGATAGCCATCTGGCTCACTGATGGGACTCAAGAAGTTAGAATAGGGGAATCCACCTCCACAAAAAGGTTGGTTACTAGTGGGGTACCTAGGGCTCTGTGCTGGTGTCACTGCTGTTTGCTAATGTCAGGGGGTTCTGCCTGACCAGCTTTGTGGAAAACTGCAAATTGGCAGCAGTTACTGATAAGCCCCCCCCACCCCACATACTAATATCCTTCAAGAGGGTGTGGCACAGACTAATAACTGGTGCCACAGTCATGGCCTAAAACTTAATGCTAAGAAGTGCATCATGTATCTTTTGACAAGATAGCCACCCCTGCAAACTACCACACTGATAATGCACTCCTGAGAGTAGACTCTGTAGTCATAAACTTGGGAACATATGTAGACAGAAATTTGGCATTTGACCAACATGTTTCTACTGTAATGAGGTAATCATTCCATGTTGCAAAACATATAAGTAAAGGTATAGCATCTAGGTCCAAATAAATCATTGTCCCATTGTACTCTGCCCTCCTAAAACCTTTCATTGAGTACAATGCCCCCTTTGGCATATGCAGCAATTGGAACATCATCAGAGATTTCTCATAAAAAGAATACAAGGATTAGAAAACAAGTCTTATAGCTAAAATCATTGTGTTAATATTCAGTTTTCTGCAGGCTGCAGAGAAGTGACCTATGTCTAGCCAACAAAGATTTCTCACTCAGACGCAGCACTAATGGACCTGTTACTCATTTAGAAAACAACTAATATCAGAAATACCCAATCTAGGTATCTAAACCTAGTGAGCAACATAAATAGAACATGCTAGAGGGGCAGGTATGTGTCTCAGAGGCTCCACCTTTTCTTGAATAAGCTTTCCATCCATGAGAGGCAGAGTTCTTCCTTTCATTTTTTCGAGCAGAACATGGACCAGTGGTTGAGGAATAGCAAATATATCCCTGGTCTGCCACCCATGTCTCTTCTAGAAATTAGGAAGCTTGTAATTGTTTGTCTACCTAGAAATATGCATCCTCCACAAATCATTTGGGGAAACATTACCTACAAAATTTTATTCAAGGGAACTAATACTATGATTATTTATTGTAAGAACAATGAATATATTTGGATAAAGGGGATGATATGAAAACTATTTTTGTAGTTAGCAGAGGGAGGCATACTGGACAGTGTATAAGCAGAAACTTAAGGTGGCATTCATAGCCCTGAAGTTCGCACTTGCTTAGTGGTTATTTGCAAAGAGCACCACTGCATTTATGTACAAATGCACTAATCACAGGTTATTCATGATGACTAAGCAATTTCAAAAGCTTCTACAAACAAATGCCCAATTTTATTAAATGATTAGACTTCTTGAAGCTAATCCATGAGTATGTGTGAAGTACTACATGAAAAAGTAATTCTCTTATAATATGAGAAGTTTTGGGGTATTATGGCTGAATGCAGGTATGCACAACCACATGACAAGTAATTAAGGCAAGCAGCACACAACTCAGCAAGTTATGTTAAGTTTTAAAAAGTATATAAAGGGGTTTTATATATTTTCTACAGGGGTATCCTTATGTGGACACCCTGTTTGGTTTCTTAAAAGAGTGGAAATGAGGGTATAGAAAAGACCGAAAAAAGAAAATATAACCAAGAGTGTAATAAAGAAGGAGCACATCAAGACGGTTGTGCTCGAGGAGGGGCGAAGCAAAGGGTACTATATTTTTGGTGGTGGATAGAAGCCCTTATTTTTCAAAATGTTTTTGTGTAAGAGGGTAGTTGGGATAGGAAGCAGGAGAGGGGATTAGGGAAGGAGAGATGTTAAGAGGCGTTGGTCAAAGGAGTATACCCAGTTCACAGGACCTCAGAAGTTTCTACAGCTTGATAGTGTTACAACAGAGGACCACAGTGATGAGCAGGTGAAGGCCTGTGGTGGTCTGGTGGCTGGTATCAACTAGGGACGTAAGTCTTGAACCCACTGTAGAGCATTCTGGACTTGCTGAAGATACCTCACTCCACTACCTGGTCTACCACATCCTCATCCTCAACCAAGTCCCAAAGCCAATTTTTAGTGTAGCTTGTCAGACTA